>NC_041383.1:437972621-437994197 GCF_002162155.2 Triticum dicoccoides
AAATAGTTGTGATTAAATTTACTAAAAAATGAGCATAGATGCTTATTTTTAATGACTTTTTACAACTCAGAAATAAATAGAAGAAAATAAATATAGCAGAAAAGAAAAAAAACTATATAAAAAACTACTCAGAAATAAATAGAAGAAAAAATAGTTGTGATTAACTTTACTAAAAAAATGAGCATAGATGCTTATTTTTAATGACTTATTACAACTCAGAAATAAATAGAAGAAAAAATAGTTGTGATTAACTTTACTAAAAAAATGAACATAGATGCGCTTATAGAGAGAATTCAACCTAAATTCATAATAAATTTCTACTAACTTCAGAGAAATTCAGTATGAATTTAGGTCAAATTCCCCGTATAAGGGCATCTATTTCCATTTTGAGAGGAGCTCAACAAGGCAGAGAGGGAGGGGCTTATAAACCGGTGTGAGTGCCCTTCGGTTGGCGAGGTGGGACTAAACTCTGACCGCAACGAGGACCAAACCTTTAGTCCCGGTTCGTCCCATGAACCGGGACTAAAGGGTTGCCTTTGGTCCCGGTTCATGCCTCCAACCGGGACCAATGGTGGTGGGCCAGGAGCGAGGCCCATTGGTCCCGGTTCGTCCCACCAACCGGGACCAAAAGGTCCAGACGAACCGGGACCAATGGCCCACGTGGCCCGGTTGGCCCCCGGGGCTCACGAACCGGGTCCAATGCCCCCATTGGTCCCAGTTCTGGACTGAACCGGGACTAATGGGCTGGCCCTGCCTGGACCATTGCCCGCTTTTCTACTAGTGAGTACCGGAGCAAAGCATTGGCACTTAGTGAATCACAAACTCCTCAAACTACGGTCATCACCGGGAAGTGTCCCGACTATTGTCACTCCGAGGTTTGCCGGATCATAACACGTAGTAGGTGACTATAACTTGCAAGATAGGATCAAGAACACTCATATATTCATGAAAACATAATAGATTCAGATCTGAAATCATGGCACTTGGGCCCTAGTGACAAGCATTAAGCATAGCAAAGTCATAGCAACATCAATCTTAGAACATAATGGATACTAGGGATCAAGCCCTAACAAAACTAACTCGATTACATGGTAAATCTCATCCAACCCATCACCGTCCAGCAAGCCTATGATGGGATTACTCACGCACGGTGGTGAGCATCATGAAATTGGTGATGGAGGATGGTTGATGATGACGATGGTGACGGATTCCCCTCTACGGAGCCCCGAACGGACTCCAGATCGGCCTTCCCGAGGAAGATTAGGGCTTGGCGGTGGCTCCATATCGTAAAACGCGACGAATCCTTCTCTCTGATTTTTTTCTCCCCGAACGTGAATATATGGAGTTGGAGTTGAGGTCGGTGGAGGTTCAGGGGGCCCACGAGGCAGGGGGCGCACCCCAGGGGGGTGGGCGCGCCCTGCACCCTCATGGATAGGGTGTGGCCCCCCTTACATTGATTCTTTCGCCAATATTTTTATTAATTCCAAAACGTGTCTCCGTGGAGTTTCAGGTCATTCCGAGGACTTTTATTTGTGCACAAAAATAACACTATGGCAGGTCTTCTGAAAACAGCGTCAGTCCGGGTTAGTTCCATTCAAATCATGCAAGTTAGAGTCCAAAACAAGGGCAAAAGTGTTTGGAAAAGTAGATGCGTTGGAGACGTATCAGGCAGCGAAGCCGGACTTTTGATCCGCGCCACCTTTGCTGTCCAGCCCTGTGAAGAAGTGGATTGATAAGATTCTTGTTGATTAAAAGATATTGACTGGACACGTCTTCGGAAAGATTAATACTTATCGAAGAGTCAGATTCTCGATGTCGAGCCTGACGTCTTCGATCTCCATGGGCCAGCTCTTGTGTGCCTTGAAGAGCACCTTCCATATTCCTTCGTGCGTCGTGCCGAAGAAGCACTTCTAGGTCTGTGGCTCCTCCGGATTGAACTCCCACACGTGGGATGCCCGACGTTGCCAGGGGAGGATGCGGCGGAAGAGCATGATCTGCACCACATTGGTGAGACTGACATTTTTTCCCAGCACATTGGTGATGCGCTTCTGCAGCATCTGCACCTCCGTCTGGGACCCTCCAGTCGAGGCCCTTAGCGGTCCATGAAGTGAGCCTCGTGGGGGGGGGGTCCAAATCTGAACTCCGGAATGGCCGCTCAGTTGGCACGGTGGGGCTCGGTGATGTAAAACCATTCCTGCTGCCAGACCGTGACGGTCTCGATGAAGGCCCCTTTGGGCCATGTGGCATTGGGCAGCTTGCTCACCATGGCGCCGCTGCAGTCCGCATGCTGTCTGCCGATCACCTTCGGCTTCACATTGAAGACTTTGAGCCATATGCCGAAGTGTGGGGGGCGCGGAGTAGAGCTTCACACATGACGATGAACGCCGAGATGTGGACGAAAGAATTCACGGCTAGATCATGAAAATCTAGCCCATAGTAAAACATGAGACCACGGATGAAAGGGTGGAGTGGAAATCCTAGCCCTCTAAGAAAATGGGGAAGGAAGACAACCCTTTCGCCGGGCGCCGGAGTAGGGATGATTTGGCCCTCGGCAAGGAGCATGTGTGCAATGTCTGCGGCTAGGTACCCCATGATCCGGAGATCCTTCACCTCCTTTTCCGTGACAGAGAAGGCCTCCCACTTGCCCATGGAACCTGACCCGGCCATGGCTGGAGAAGGTGTTGGCGGTGAGGAAGACGAGAACTTTTTTCGGGCACTGGAGCTTGAGAGATTGGGAGGCAGAGGCTGGAAGAAGGCGTGGGGAGGAAAGGGGGAATCTTTCACCCTCTTACAGGTAGTAGAAATGCCAACCGTCCCCCCACTTATGCCTTAAAACTCGCCCATTCACGATGAGAGCGTACGCCGTAGTCGGTTGGGTTACCCAAATCCCATTGATGAGGATCCTGTAATAAGTGGGCAAGATCCCTGTTTTGACAAGATGGGCCAAGGGGGCTCGACCTCGAAACATGAAATGAGGAGTGTGAAAACGAATACTGAAGAGCCAAGTCTGAAGCTTCGCCGGAAAAAGTTGTCAGTAAAGACACTATTCCTATTTTTTATATTCTGCCTTTGCGACTAAGGGTTGTGTTAATTATGCACAACCGGATATAGTTCTTTTATAAAGGGAAAGCTGATCTATGTTATTCAAGGAGAGGAACCCGCCTCGCAATGTCGAAGACAATCCACGTGCCTAACACGTCGTCATTGAAGACTGGTTCAGGGGCTACTGAGGGAGTCCTGGACTAAGGGGTCCTCGGGCATCCGGTCTATTCAATATGTGCCGGACTGATGGGCTGTGAATATGAAGGAAGAAGGCGACCTCCTGTGTCCGGTTAGGACTCCTATATGTGTGAATGGCAAGATTAAGTGTCCGGGTATGCTATTTCCTTTATCTGCAAACCGACTCTGTACAACCCTAGGCCCCTCCGGTGTCTATATAAACTGGAGGGCTTAGACCGAAGACATGATCATAACATTCATAGGCTAGAATATCTAGGGTTTAGCCATTACAATCTCGAGGTAGATCAACTCTTGTAACCCCTATACCTATCAAATACAATCAAGTAGGACGTAGGGTTTTACCTCCTTTAAGAGGGCCCGAACCTGGGTAAAACATTGTGTCCCTTTGTCCATTGTTACCATCGATCCTTAGACATACAACTTGGGCCCCCTACCAGAGATCTGTCGGTTTTGACACCGACAGTGTGTACTTGATGCATTCTCAAGCATTCATTTTATCTGAGCACACATATAGGAGGAGCTACCATGATCATTCTTTGTCTCATGGCTATTCACTTATTTATATCCTCTATGCCATGCTCTAACCACGTTGTCATCAACGCACCAAAAAGGGGGAGACTGACAGTGCAAGTGGCACTTATACTATATTTTGGTGTGATGACAATGTGGTTAGTTGAACTAATATCGGTTGCTAAAGTTTATCTCAGGATATTGGTTCCAAGTGCTTTGTGATGGAGACGTGCGACCCCCCAATTCAAAAAGGTCAAAGGCATGGTCTTCCGACGAGTCGAAGGTTTTAGTTTTTGGTTTCCTTCGAGTCATAGGAAAGACTTCACTATGAAGAGGGGTTGGTGTGGATGAAAGTTGTGTGGGAATGTCTTTGCCAAGCCTGATACACTAGCCTACCCATTCCTACCACCTAAAGTCTTTGTGTGTGTGCTAGTGGTACTCAGAAAGCTCATAACAGAAAGTTACTGGGTACCCCGTGTGCACGGGGTACTGCGTGAACTCTCTGAGTACCCCGTGTGCACGGGGTCTATTTGACCCCCGGCGCACGGGGGTGGTGTGAAAGTCTCTGAGTATCCCGTGCGCATGAGGCTGACTTAGCCCGTGCGCATAGGGTCCAACAGGCAGAAACGGCCACCCGAGCAAGAACACTATAAAATCCCCCCTTCTTCCACCTCCATCCAAAACCCTAATGTCTTGTTGAGCTCCACCATTGCTACACCTCATTTTGCTCAATACTCTCAATCCTACCACCCAAACTTGTTGAAACTTTGGGGATTGGGAGAGCAAGACTGATACGTCTCCAACGTATCTATAATTTTTTATTGTTCCATGCTATTATATTACCCCTTTTGGATGTTTATGGGCTTTATTTTACACATTTATATCATTTTTGGGACTAACCTACTAACCGGAGGCCCAGCCCGTATTGCTGTTTTTTTGCCTATTTCAGTATTTCGAAGAAAAGGAATATATAACAGAGTCCAAACGAAATGAAACCTTCGGGAGCATGATTTTTGGAACGAACGTGATCCAGAGGACTTGGAGTTCAAGCCAAGAAGCAGCCGAGGCGGCCACGAGAGTGGAGGGCGCGCCCCCCTATCTCGTGGGCCCCTCGGGCGGCCACCGACGTACTCCTTCCTCCTATATATACCTACGTACCCCGAAAACATCCAGGGAACCAATGAAACACAATTTCCACCACCGCAACCTTCTGTATCCGCGAGATCCCATCTTGGAGCCTTCGTCGGTGCTCTGCTGGATGGGGAATCGACCATGGAGGGCTTCTACATCAACACCATAGCCCCTTCGATGAGTTGTGAGTAGTTTACCACAGACCTTCGGGTCCATAGTTATTAGCTAGATGGCTTCTTCTCTCTTTTTCGATCTCAATACAATGTTCTCCCCCTCTCTTGTGGAGATCTATTCGATGTAAACTCTTTTTGCGGTGTGTTTGTCGAGATCCGATGAATTGTGGGTTTATGATCAAGTTTATCTATGAGAAATATTTGAATCTCCTATGAATTCTATTAAGTATGGTTGAGTTATCTTTGAAAGTCTTTTCGAATTATCAGTTTGGTTTGGCCTACTAGATTGATCTTTCTTGCCATGGGAGAAGTGCTTAGCTTTGGGTTGAATGTTGCGCTGTCCTTTCCCAGTAACAACAGGGGCAGCAAGGCACGTATTGTATTGTTGCCATCGAGGATAAAAAGATGGGGTTTATATGATATTGCATGAGTTTATCCCTCTACATCATGTCATCTTTTTTAATGCGTTACTCTGTTCTTTATGAACTTAATACTCTAGATGCAGGCAAGAGTCGGTCGATGTGTGGAGTAATAGTAGTAGATGCAGGCAGGAGTTGGTCTACTTGTCACAGATGTGATGCCTATATACATGATCATGCCTAGATAATCTCATAACTATTCGCTTTTCTATCAATTGCTCGATAGTAATTTGTTCACCCACCGTAATACTTATGCTATCTTGAGAGAAGCCTCTAGTGAAACCTATGGCCCCCGGGTCTATCTTTTATCATATAAGCTTTCAATCTACTTTTATTTGCATCTTTACTTTTTGCATCTATATTATAAAATACCAAAAATATATTTATCTTATCTTACTATCTCTATCAGATCTCACTTTCGCAAGTGGCCGTGAAGGGATTGACAACCCCTTTATTGCGTTGGTTGCGAGTTCTTTGTTTGTTTGTGTAGGTGCGTGGGACTTTTGAGGAGCCTCCTACTGGATTGATACCTTGGTTCTCAAAAACTGAGGGAAATACTTACACTACTATTGCTGCATCACCCTTTCCTCTTCAAGAAAAACCAACGCAAGCTCAAGACGTAGCAAGAAGGATTTCTGGCGCCGTTGCCGGGGAGGTCTTCGCTCAAGTCAAGACATACCAAGTACCCATCACAAACTCATCTCCCTAACATTTGCATTATTTGCCATTTGCCTCTCGTTTTCCTCTCCCCCACTTCACCCTTGCCGTTTTATTCGCCCTCTTTTTCCCAATCTTCTCTTTATTTTCCGCTTGCCTTTTTCTGTTTGCTTGTGTGTTGGATTACTTGTTTCCATGGTGCAAGATAATACCAAATTGTGTGATTTCTCCAATACCAATAATAATGATTTCCTTAGTACTCCGATTGCTCCTCTTAATGATGTTGAGTCTTGTGAAATCAATACTGCTTTGCTGAATCTTGTTATGAAAGATCAATTCGCCGGCCTTCCTAGTGAAGATGCTGCTACTCATCTAAACAACTTTGTTGATTTGTGTGATATGCAAAATAAGAAAGATACAGATAATGATATTGTTAAATTGAAGTTATTTCCGTTTTCACTTAGAGATCATGCTAAAGTTTGGTTTTCGTCTTTGCCTAAAAATAGTATTGATTCTTGGAACAAGTGCAAAGATACTTTTATCTCTAATTATTTTCCTCCCGCTAAGATCATCACTCTTAGGAATGATATTATGAATTTTAAACAACTTGATCATGAGCATGTTGTCCAATCTTGGGAAAGGATGAAATTGATGATTCGTAATTGCCCTACTCATGGTTTGAATTTATGGATGATCATACAAAAAATTTATGCCGGTTTGAACTTTGCTTCTAGAAATCTCTTAGATTCGGCCGCGGGAGGCATGTTTATGGAAATCACGTTAAGAGATGCTACGAAACTTCTTGATAATATTATGGCTAAATATTCTCAATGGCACACCGAAAGATCTTCTAGTAAAAAAGTGCATGCTATAGAAGAAATCAATGTTTTGAGTGGAAAGATGGATGAACTTATGAAGTTGGTTGCTACTAAAAATACTCCTCTTGATCCCAATGATATGCCCTTGTCTACTTTGATTGATAATAATAATGAATCTATGGATGTGAATTTTGTTGGTAGGAATAGTTTTGAAAACAATGCTTATAGAGGAAACTTTAATTCTAGACCGTTCCCTAGTAATTCCTCTAATAATTATGGAAATTCCTACAATAATTCTTATGGTAATTTAAATAAGTTGCCCTCTGATTTTGAGAATAGTGTGAAAGAATTTATGATTTCTCAAAAGAATTTTAATGCTTTGCTTGAAGAAAAATTGCTCAAAGTTGATGATTTGGCTAGGAACGTTGATAGACTTTCGCTTGATGTTGATTCTCTTAAACTTAGATCTTATCCTCCTAAGCATGATATCAATGAGTCTCTCAAAGTCATGAGAATTTCCATTGATGAGTACAAGGAAAGAACCGCTAGATTGCGTGCTAAGAAAGATTGCTTTGTAAAGGCGTATTGTTCTAGTTTCAATGAAAATAATGATGAAGATCTTAAAGTTATTGATGTGTCTCCTATTAGATCTTTGTTTTGCAATATGAATCTTGATAATAATGGGACTAAAGATGAGTCAACTTTAGTTAGAAGGCGTCCCAAGAATTCGGAGTTTTTAGATCTTGATGCTAAATTTGGTAAAAGTGGGATTGGATAGGTCATGACTTTAAATAGTATTGAACCCACTATCTCGGATTTCAAGGAATTTGATTATGCTATAGAAGGTTGTATTTCCTTGTTGGAATCCGTTGTTAATTCTCCTCATGCTTATAGTCAAAATAAAGCTCATTGATGTCTTGATGCAATCTTATGATGAAAAACTTAATTTGGAAGTTTTTACACCTAGAAAACTTAATGATGAGTGGGAACCTACTATAAAGATTAGAATTAAAGACCATGAGTGTTTTGCTTTGTGTGATTTGGGTGCTAGTGTTTCCACGATTCCGAAAACTTTATGTGATATTCTAGGTTTCCATGATCTTGATGATTGCTCTTTAAATTTGCACCTTGCGGATTCCACTATTAAAAAGCCAATGGAAGGATCAATGATGTTCTCGTTGTTGCAAATAGAAACTTGGTGCCCGTAGATTTTATCGTTCTTGATATAGATTGCAATCTTTCTTGCCCTATTATTCTTGGTAGACCTTTCCTTAGAACGATTGGTGCGATTATTGATATGAAGGAAGGGAATATTAGATTCCAATTTCCATTAAGGAAAGGCATGGAGCACTTTCCAATAAAGAAAGTCAAATTACCTTATGAATCTATCATGCGGGCTACTTATGAATTTAGTGCCAAAGATGGCACTACTTAGGTCTATCTTCGCTTTTATGTCTAGCTAGGGGCGTTAAACGATAGCGCTAGTTGGGAGGCAACCCAATTTTATTTGTGTTTTTTTATTTTTGTTCATGTTTAGTAATAAATCTTGCATCTACCTTCTGTTTAGATGTGTTTCTATCCTTTAATTATTGTTTGTGCCAAGTAGAACCTATAGGATAACCTATGATGATAGTTGATTTGATTCTGCTCAAAAACAAAAACTTTGCGCGCACGAATTTAGTTTTGTTAAATTACATAAACGTTATTTTGCATTGATTCTTTTTTGCTTCTGATCAATAGACAAATTTTCCAGGACTTCCTATTTTGGTAGGATTTTTAGAGTTCCAGAAGTTTGCGTTAGTTACAGATTTCTACAGACTGTTCTGTTTTTGACAGATTCTGTTTTTCGTGTGTTGTTTGCTTATTTTGATGCATCTATGGCTAGTAAAATATTTTATAAACCATATAGAAGTTGGAATACAGTAGGTTTAACACCAAAATAAATAAAGAATGAGTTCATTACAGTAACTTATGTGGTGGTTTTGTTTTCTTTCACTAACGGAGCTTATAAGATTTCCTGTTGAGTTTTGTGTTGTGAAGTTTTCAAGTTTTGGATAAAGCTTTGATGGACTATGGAATAAGGAGTGGCAAGAGCCTAAGCTTGGGGATGCCCAAGGCACCCAAAAATATTCAAGAATAGCCAAAATCCTAAGCTTGGGGATGCCCCGGGAAGGCATCCCCTCTTTCGTCTTCGTTCATTGGTAACTTTAATTGGAGCTATATTTTTATTCGCCACATGATATGTGTTTTGCTTGGAGCATCGTGTATTATATTAGTCTTTGCTTTTTAGTTTACCACAATCATCCTTTCTGTACACACCTTTTGGGAGAAGCCCACTTGATTAGAATTTGCTAGAATACTCTATGTGCTTCACTTATATCTTTTGAGCTTGATAGTTTTTGCTCTAGTGCTTCACTTATATCTTTTAGAGCACGGCGGTGTATTAATTTTGAAGAAATTGCTAGTCTCTCATGCTTCACTTATATTATTTTGAGAGTCTTTTAGAACAGCATGGTATTTGCTTTGGTTACAAATTTGGTCCTAGAATGATGAGCATCCAAGTTGGGTATAATAAAAACTATCATAGGAAGTGAATTGGATGCTATGATCAATTTGATGCTTGATAATTGTTTTGAGATATAAAGGTAGTAATGTTAGGGTCATGCTAGTGGGTAATTATGAAATTGAGAAATACTTGTGTTGAAGTTGGCAAGTCCCGTAGCATGCACGTATGGTAAAAGTTGTGTGACAAATTTGTTGCATGAGGTCCTTTATTGATTGTCTTCCTTATGAGTGGCAGTCGGGGACGAGCGATGGTATTTTCCTACCAATCTATCCCTCTAGGGGTATGCGTAGTAGTACTTTGCTTAGAGGGCTAAGTAGACTTTTGCAATAAGTATATGAGTTCTTTATGACTAATGTGAGTCCATGGATATACACACACTCACTCTTCCACTTTGCTAGCCTCTATTGTGCTGCGCAACTTTCGCCGGTATCATGCACCCATTATTTACCTTCCTCAAAAGAGCCACCATACCTACCTATTATGGCATTTCCATAGCCATTCCGAGATATATTGCCATGCAACTCTCCACCGTTCCGTTTATTATGACACGTTCCATCATTGTCATATTGCTCTTTACATGATCATGTAGTTGACATCGTATTTGTGGCAAGGCCACCTTCATAATTTTCATACATGTCGCTCTTGATTCATTGCATATCCCGGTACACCGCCGGAGGCATTCATATAGAGTCATATCTTGTTCTAGCTTTGAGTTGTAATTCTTGAGTTGTAAATCAATAAAAGTGTGATGATCTTCATTATTATAGCATTGTCCCAGTGAGGAAAGGATGATGAAGACTATGATTCCCCCACAAGTCGGGATGAGACTTCGGACTTTACAAGAAAAAAAAAGGCCAAAAGAAAAAAAAAGAAAAAAAAAGAGAAAAGAAAAAAATAAATGAGAGAAAAAGAGAGAAGGGACAATGCTACTCTCTCTTTTTCCACACTTGTGCTTCAAAGTAGCACCAGGATCTTCATGATAGAGAGTCTCCTATGTTGTCACTTTCATATACTAAGTGGGAATTTTTTTTCATTATAGAACTTGGCTTGTATATTCCAATGATGGCTTCCTCAAAATTCCCTAGGTCTTCGTGAGCAAGCGAGTTGGATGCACACCCACTTAGTTTCTTTTGTTGAGCTTTCATATATTTATAGCTCTAGTGCGTCCGTTGCATGGCAATCCCTACTCACTCACATTGATATCTATTGACGGGCATCTCCATAGCCCGTTGATACGCCTAGTTGATGTGAGACTATCTTCTCCCTCTTTTTGTCCTCACAACCACCACCTTATACCACCATAGTGCTATGTCCATGGCTTGCGCTCATGTATTGCGTAAGAGTTGAAAAAGCTGAAGCGTGTTAAAAAGTATGAACCAATTTCTCGGCTCGTCATCCGGGTTGTTCATGATGGGAGTATTTTGTGTAATGAAAATGAAGCATGGCCTAACTATATGATTTTGTAGGGATAAGCTTTCTTTGGCTATGCTATTTTGATAGGACATGATTATTTGTTAGTATGCTTCAAAGCATTATTATTTTTATGTTTTATAAGATTTTATCTTGAATCATTTGGATCTGAACATTCATGTCACAATAAAGAAAATTACATTGAGAATTATGCTAGGTAGCATTCCACATCAAAAATTCAGTTTTTATCATTTACCTACTCGAGGACGAGCAGGAATTAAGCTTGGGGATGCTTGATACGTCTCCAACGTATCTATAATTTTTTATTGTTCCATGCTATTATATTACCCCTTTTGGATATTTATGGGCTTTATTTTACAAATTTATATCATTTTTGGCACTAACCTACTAACCGGAGGCCCAGCCTGTATTGCTGTTTTTTGCCTATTTCAGTATTTCGAAGAAAAGGAATATCAAACGGAGTCCAAACGGAATGAAACCTTCGGGAGCGTGATTTTTGGAATGAACGTGATCTAGAGGACTTGGAGTGCAAGCCATGAAGCAGCCGAGGCGGCCACGAGAGTGGAGGGCGCGCCCACCCCCCTGGGCGCCCCCCCTATCTCGTGGGCCCCTCGGGCGACCACCGACGTACTCCTTCCTCCTATATATACCTATGTACCCCGAAAACATCCAGGGAGCCAACGAAACACAATTTTCACCATCGTAACCTTCTGTATCCGCGATATCCCATCTTGGAGCCTTCGCTGGCGCTCTGCCGGAGGGGGAATCGACCACGAAGGGCTTCTACATCAACACCATAGCCCCTCTGATGAGTTGTGAGTAGTTTACCACAGACCTTCGGGTCCATAGTTATTAGCTAGGTGGCTTCTTCTCTCTTTTTGAATCTCAATACAATGTTCTCCCCCTTTCTTGTGGAGATCTATTCGATCTATTCGACGAAATCCCCACAAGGGTTCGGGATTACAAAAAGATGAATGGTGTTGATTATGAGGACGTGTATGAAGATGATGATGAAGATCATAATAAAGTCTCCTTGATTGTGGTGATGGCTTGGCAGTGCCCTTCTGTTGATTCTCCCTCTGGACCCCTTTTGGGGATGAGGATTTCCTGGTTCTGTATCATTTTTCTGGTCTTCTATTCGTCCTCTGTGAGATTCGATCATAGGGTTTAGTAGTCGACCGGGACTCCAGGAGGCAGCGCCATGCGTTAGGATTGCTAGTTCAAGCGAGTACGATCAAACTACGAGATGTCTTATCTCTTGGATAGCTCTGCGTGTATGGTTTTCATCCCTCTTAATCAGCGCTTTATATTGTATGGTAGGTTATTTTCACATCATTTGAAGTGATTATTATCACCCATAAGATGGATGTTTTTCCCATCGATGCCCCAAATATGCTTCTCCTTTGGGATCCTCGTGAAATTATACAAAAAGGGCATGCGGACATGGTAAACTCTGAAAACCCTATGACTACAATGCAAAATAAAAGGTATAAAGTGATGAAAAAGGACTCATGAACTTTCCCAAGCTTAGGATTTTGCTTGTCCCTGAGCAAAATTGCGGATGATAGGACAAGGTACCTTCATGAAGCGTGAAACGTCATAAATGATTGAGTTCATTGCATAGGAATGATAGTTGCAAAAGATAAATGATTACAATGAATGCGGCACATACTTACCAACGAGATAATTAGATGGGCTTTCACACCTTCAACGATCAATAGCTTAGCATAGGAAAATAAAATCCTATGAGATATATTGTCCAGGGTTTGATCGAATAAGTTATGAGGGGGCTCTCAATATTTTTAGCGTGCACTATGATAACATTTGAGATGTTCTCTTTTATTTTATTTCAAAGTTGCAAAAAGGCCTATTTGCACATGTCACAATTGTTTATTGTTTTACCTGTGACATCTATCTATAGTAGAGATACTAAGCTTCCTTGAATTGAAGCGCTCTCGTGTTTCGAGGGTTGTGGGGTCACTAGGGTCCCACGCATAAGTGTGTGTTACTTAGTTTTATTTCTTCTTCGTTTTTTATATTTCACACGTTTTAATTCATGAGCACTTATTAAAATTTGTGTATTTTAAAAAACATAAACATATTTTAAAATTCTTCAATTTCGCTAATAATGATTAAATTTATGGATATTTGTAAAGTTCACGGTCATTTAAAGTTTGTGAACACTTTTTAATTCTGCTTTTATTCTGCGAACATTTTGAAACCATGAATATGTTTAAATTCATGAGTGATTCAAAAATTGATGGTTTTTAAAAGTTGTAATGTTTTTAAAGTTCCTTAGACATCATTTAATTTAAATACCTTCTCAAATAAAAAAAGATAGGTGATTATTTTGAACTAGCAGTGGGAGCGAAAACTAAACAAAGAGTTTCGTGTGTTGACCCATGTGAGCATCACAATAACAACTTCATGGTTTTAGCGTGAAATAAGAGCTCCCAAGAGACTCAAATAATCACCATAGGACCGACACCAAGGCAAAAATGTGCAAACACCACATCAAATAACTCATCTCTTTCAAACGGTGTTGCGTATGCTCCTTGTACACGCGGACCCACCTGACCCTATATTCGTCTCCATTCGCTCTCCCGGACCAAACACTAGCCACGCCATTCCGCCACAAGCTCCCGTCCCGTGATCTCCGGCATGGCGTACAGGAGATCCAAGTCCTACACCTCCAAGTCCGACGACCTCGAGCTCATCCAACGCGGCCCCAAGAAGGAGATGACTGTCCGGCTTACGCTCCGCCACTCTCGCGAGGAGGCCGCCCGACGATAACGCTCGGACTCCTTTCGTCGGGAATCCATTCCGGTCCGTTTGGCGTCTGAACGCGTTGACAAACGCGTAACCCATCCGTTGGCGCCAACGCAAAGGTGAAAGCATGATCGGTGTCGTCCTATGCAAACATGACGCGGCGTGCCCCCCGTGCGAGGAGCGGGCTAGGGAGACGGCAGCAACCTCGCGGCGGTGGACGTTGGCGAGATGGAGTCGTCGCATTCTCCGACGCCCCGTATGATGCATCGGTCTGGGCGCCACAATCGCGTCGTGGTGGATGTCGTTGGCTCCATCCAAAACGAATCCATCATCGATCTCACATCTACCGACACCGTTAGAGTTTCGGGTTTTAACGAAAAAATGTAGGATATGGAAGACGGTAACGTCTCAAGTCCTGTGTCTTACTCTATCTTGCCGGCGATCGGAGCAACATTCTAAAGGACGCAGCCGGCCGCTTGACACGAGCACGGAGCCGGAGGAGCTCCGGTTAAGATGCCCCGAGTCCCGGGACCCGAAGACGGCGGCGGTTGTTCCTCTTCCGACTTTTGTGTACTGCAGCGAACAGGGTTCATGGGCCCGGTGTGCCAGGGGCCTGTTTTACCCGACTGTACTGATGTTTATTTCACCTGTATTGCTGTATCGACAGGCTTTGGCTTCTGCTCCTCTCCCGTCGTCCTCCCAAATTCCAGCAATGGTAAGCATGCACCACAACTAAATCTCGGTCCTGCTCACTTTCTTCATCTCTCCATGCAAGATTAACCGTGCCTTCTTCAACCGCAAACCAGAGAAGCCTTTGCCCTGGGGGGTCCTCGACGCCCTGGTACTTACGATTTATCTACCACACTTCGTCTGATTTCTGCATGTTGGTTTGATCTCCAGGCAGAGCCAATTCCAACAGATTCCAGCACCACAGTAACGCCTCCAGTCTATCGGAGACGCAATTCCTCCGAGGAATCACGCGGCATCTCAAGTAATCTATCCAATCAAGGAAATCTCAACCCATTCTGCACAGCTTTTTTCGGTTTATCCCCGTCATGTCCACCTTCAAGTGCTCTTTGAGACAATCAGCATGAATGGCTTACTCTAGCGGTGCATGCAGATGCAGGCGGCAAGGATCATGGAGTGGCCAGCTCTGCAGGGGAGACTAGCCAGGCCGCCATTTCTGCAGGCCCTCCAGATAAGCTTGATCCGGAGTCGGCAAAGGCGTGCCTCGAGGTGGAGAAGACGCAGCCCAGGATCCTCCCTCTTCTGGGGAAACCATACTTCGCATGCGTCGTATGCAAGTCGCATGTTCAGCAACCATTTCAAGTGGTAAAATGATGCTATCATCACAGCTCGATTTCGACACAGATCTGATTCAGTAGCTAGCTTACTGTGCAGAAAGGAATGACTTCATTCTGAAGTTAAAACAGTTCTATATCTGTCACTGCAATTTAGTCGGGTTCGGGATATGTCATTGAAGTTTCCTTGTTCACTTCTGGTTCCAGATTTGTAATTTCACTGTAAGTTGACTACTGAAAATTGGCAAAAGGCAATGGAACACCCCTCTTTTACTTCTTAACAGTTTCAGTGTGATCCTTCTCAGTAGTAAATCATTGCTGTCAATTAATACTAGTAGATTATAAATCGGAACCAGTCAAATGTTTAGTGTATATATCCGAAGTTCTTAACCAGTAACTTTCAGTGGCATACGAATCGGACTAGATTTTAGCCGCAAATGAAGGGTTTTTTCTCTCTCTTTTTAATGAAGTCACAAAAGGGCATGAAAGTGACACACTTGTTCTGCAAATGGACAAAGTTTTGGGCGTTTCATATAAAGGCACAAAACAATGCATGCAGAATTGCAGATGGACAAACTAAATATAGATGAACTTTGTGACTTCAGTGGCTCCAATGTTTCTCCCAGTACCTGAATTTACCGCTGACTCTGAGGTACATATTTTTCCTAGCATTTCCTAATGTTGGTCTGTCGTTGTGGCCTGTTGGTGTGTTCAGGTGGTTCCAAGGTCGCTGGCGCCGTTCCTCCCATCGAAGCCGACGCCGGCGACCCTGACCTGGCAGGGTCGGACCTGGGAGATGCGCTTCACAGGGGGGCGGCACATCCAGCGGCTGGAGGCAGGGTGGCGGAGCTTCGCGCTGGACAACGCGCTGAGGCTCGGCGACGGTTGCGTGTTCGAACTGGTGGGGGGCGATGGCGAGAGCATCATGTTCAGGGTGCAGGTGCTACGTGCCGAGATCCCGGCGAGTATCCGGCAGAGGGCAGGCGGGTACACCCCGTCCAGCGCCATCGTGCTAGACTAGCGGAGAAACCATAGCGTATGTTACCTGCGTGGCTACGTGGACATGCCATATGGCATTGGAATTTGAACTGAACTCGAACCAAGAACTATAACAAAACTAGTGAGTGTTTTCGATGGATTTTGTGGGATGCAATCGGTATTGGCCTTTGATGGATTTCCGTGTGGAGCGTCTTTGTTCGTGTTTATAGGTTGGATCCTTCTGAACTATGATTCTTTTTATCGATGACGGTTACTATCACTAGTAGAAAAGGGGGCAATGGTCCAGGCCAGTTCAGCCCATTAGTCCCGGTTCAATCCAGAACCGGGACCAATGGAGCTATTTGCCCCGGTTCGTGAGCCCAGGAGGCCGGCCGGGCCACGTGGGCCATTGGTCCCGGTTCGTCCGGACCTTTTGGTCCCGGTTGGTGGGACGAACCGGGACCAATGGTCCTGGCTCCTGGCTCACCACTATTGGTCCCGGTTGGTGGCATGAACCGGGACCAAAGGGTTCCCTTTAGTCCCGGTTCATGCCACCAACCGGGTCTAATGGTGCTGCCTATATATAGCCCCTCGCGCAAGAGCAGAGCACACTGCTCTGTTTTTTCTGGCCGAGGGGGAGAGGGCTTGGTGGTGCTCTAGCTCACCTCCTATGCACACAAGGTGTTCGATGGAATGCCCGAGCCACACTACTTAAGGTTTCTCCTCTCCAAGCTCGACCGCCAAGCTCCATTTTCCTTAATATTTATCTAGGTTTAGCGGTCCGTCACGCCCCGTCCCCGTCTTCATCGTCGTCGATCACCCGCGCCGATCTCATCGCCGGCACCACCGTGGTGAGCCTCTTGTTCTTATCTTCTTTCTGAAAGGAAAAATATTATTACTTGTTTGTTTAGATAGATACTTGTATTATTTTCTTACTTTTATTATTGCATCTTATATAGTGCGATGGTTTTGGTATCCGCCCCCGTCGGCCCTCGTCCTGTCTATGATTCGGATGTGGTATATATTATCTTTTCATAACTATTGGTTCATTTATTGTTTATGAAAATTATGCCGACCAACGTGACATAGATTTTATTTATCTAGGAGGTTGTTGAACCGGAAATTCCAACCGATCCTATTGTCGAGAGGTTAAATTTAGTTGAAGAAGAAAACAATTTCTTGAAGGAAAAAATAAAAAAAAACTTGAGGAGGAGAAGATGATATTGGAGTTGCATGTTGCGGATGTCGTCGATGATCACAAGATCAAGATGGATGCAATGCACTTGAAGATGAGAAAGATTAGAAAATATGCCATTCATACCGAGGCTTGGTATCATTATGCCGTTGGATCAGTTGTTACCTTGGTTGCGATTATGATCGCATTTGTTTTCGCATTGAAATGTTTTACATAGTTTCAATGTTTGGTTTAATTAATTTAGATGCTCTGCAGAGCTTTATGTTGTTAGATGAGAACTATGTATGTACTTTGGTTTTTATGTGATGATGAACTTCTATTAATTTGGTCACTTAATTATCTATTCATGATGTTCTGTAATGATTTTTGACACACTTAATTATATATAATGCACGAAGATGAACCGGCAATGGATGTACGGTGACAGACACACCTCCGAGTACATTAAGGGCGTGCATGATTTTCTCGAAGTGGCTGAGGCAAACAAGCAGAATGGTTTTATGTGTTGTCCATGCCCTATATGTGGGAATACAAAGTCTTACTCTGACCGGAAAATCCTTCACACCCACCTGCTTTACAAGGGTTTCATGCCACACTATAATGTTTGGACGAGGCACGGAAAATAGGGGTTATGATGGAAGACGGCGAGGAAGAAGAGTACGATGACAACTATGTGCCCCCTGAATACGGTGATGCTACTGAACATCAAGATGCACCAGACGATGTGCACGATGGTGCTGCAATGGGCGAAGCTGCTGAAGATCAAGAGGAACCAGACGATGTGCCCGATGATGATGATCTCCGCCGGGTCATTGTCGATGCAAGGACACAATGCGAAAGTCAAAAGGAGAAGCTGAAGTTCGATCGCATGTTAGAGGATCACAAAAAGGGGTTGTACCCCAATTGCGAAGATGGCAACACAAAGCTCGGTGCCGTACTCGAATTGCTGCAGTGGAAGGCAGAGAATGCTGTGCCTGATAAAGGATTTGAGAAGCTACTGAAAATAATGAAGAAGAAGCTTCCAAAGGATAACGAATTACCCGACAGTACATACGCAGCAAAGAAGGTCGTATGCCCTCTAGAATTGGAGGTGGAGAAGATACATGCATGCCCTAATGACTGCATCCTCTACCGCGGTGCCTACAAGGATCTGAACGCATGCCCGGTATGCGGTGCATTGCGGTATAAGATCAGACGAGATGACCCTGGTGATGTTGATGGCGAGCCTCCCAGGAAGAGGGTTCCTGCGAAGGTGATGTGGTATGCTCCTATAATACCACGGTTGAAACGTCTGTTCAGAAACGGAGAGCATGCCAAGTTGATGCGATGGCACAGTGAGGACCGTAAGAAAGACGGGAAGTTGAGAGCACCCGCTGATGGGTCGCAGTGGAAAAAAATTGAGAGAAAGTACTGGGATGAGTTTGCAAAGGACCCAAGGAACGTATGGTTTGCTTTAAGCGCGGATGGCATTAATCCTTTCGGGGAGCAGAGCAGCAATCACAGCACCTGGCCCGTGACTCTATATATGTATAACCTTCCTCCTTGGATGTGCATGAAGCGAAAGTTCATTATGATGCCAGTTCTCATCCAAGGCCCTAAGCAACCCGACAACGACATTGATGTGTACCTAAGGCCATTAGTTGAAGAACTTTTACAGCTGTGGAATGGAAACGGTGTACGTACGTGGGATGAGCACAAAAAGGAGGAATTTGACCTAAAGGCGTTGCTGTTCGTGACCATCAACGATTGGCCCGCTCTTAGTAACCTTTCAGGACAGACAAACAAGGGATACCATGCATGCACGCACTGTTTACTTGACACCGATAGTATATACCTGGGAAGCTGCAGGAAGAATGTGTACCTGGGCCATCGTCGATTTCTTCCGACCAACCATCAATGTCGAAAGAAAGGCAAGCATTTCAAAGGCCAGGCAGATCACCGGAAGAAGCCCGCCATGCGTACCGGTGATCACGTACTTGCTATAGTCAATGATTTACACGTAATCTTTGGAAAGGGTCCCGGTGGACTAGCTGTTCCGAATGACGCTGAGAATCACGCACCCATGTGGAAGAAGAAATCTATATTTTGGGACCTACCCTACTGGAAAGACCTAGAGGTCCGCTTTTCGATCGACGTGATGCACGTGACGAAGAACCTTTGCGTGAACCTACTAGGCTTCTTGGGCGTGTATGGGAAGACAAAAGATACACCTGAGGCACGAGAGGACCTGCAACGCTTGCACGAAAAAGAGGGCATGCCTCCGAAGCAGTATGAAGGTCCTGCCAGCTACGCTCTTACGAAAGAAGAGAAAGAAATATTCTTTCAATGCCTGCTCAGTATGAAGGTCCCGACTGGCTTCTCGTCGAATATAAAGGGAATAATAAATATGCCAGATAAAAAGTTCCAGAACCTAAAGTCTCATGACTGCCACGTGATTATGATGCAACTGCTTCCGGTTGCATTGAGGGGGCTTCTACCGGAAAACGTCCGATTAGCCATTGTGAAGCTATGTGCATTCCTCAATGCAATATCTCAGAAGGTGATCGATCCAGAAATTGTACCAACACTAAGGAGTGATGTGGCGCAATGTCTTGTTAGTTTCGAGCTGGTGTTCCCACCATCCTTCTTCAATATCATGACGCACGTCCTAGTTCATCTAGTCGACGAGATTGTCATTCTGGGGCCCGTATTTCTACATAATATGTACCCCTTTGAGAGGTTCATGGGAGTCCTAAAGAAATATGTTCGTAACCGCGCAAGGCCAGAAGGAAGCATCTCCATGAGCCATCAAACAGAGGATGTCATCGGGTTTTGTGTTGACTTCATTCCTGGCCTTAAGAAGATAGGTCTCCCTAAATCGCGGTATGAGGGGAGACTGACTGGAAAAGGCACGCTTGGAAGGGACTCAATAATATGCAGGGACGGATATTCTTGGTCTCAAGCATACTACACAGTTCTACAGAACTCTACCTTGGTGACCCCGTATGTCGATGAACACAAGAACAGTCTGCGCTCCAAACACCCGGAGCAGTGCGATGACTGGATTACATGTGAACACATCAGGACTTTCAGCAGTTGGTTGGAAACACGTCTCAGAGGTGACAGCACTGTTTGTGATGAGCTGTACTTGTTGACCAGGGGACTATCTTCGACTGTAATGATTTGGAAAGGATACGAGATAAATGGGAATACATTTTACACGATTGACCAAGATGAAAAGAGCACCAACCAAAATAGCGGTGTCCGCTTTGATGCAGCAACCGACAATGGAAATGACACATATTATGGTTACATAGTAGACATATGGGAACTTGACTACGGAGTAGATTTTAAGATCCCTTTGTTTAAGTGCAAGTGGGTCAATCTGTCAGGAGGCGGGGTATAGGTAGACCCACAGTACAGAATGACAACAGTGGATCTAAAAAATCTTGGGTACACTGACGAACCATTCGTCCTAGCCAATGATGTGGCATAGGTTATCTATGTGAAGGACATGTCTACCAGACTGAGGAAAAGAAAAGATAAGGAAGCGAATACATCATACAATGAGCCAAAGCGCCACATAGTTCTTTCAGGAAAAAGGGACATCCTGGGAGTGGAGGGCAAGACAGACATGTCTGAAGAGTATGAAAAGTTTCATGAAATTCCCCCCTTCAAAGTCAAGGCTGACCCAAGCATCCTGATAAACGATGAAGATTATCCATGGTTACGGCGCAATAAGCAAACGACACAAGCGAAGAAAAAGTAAAGACTTTCTCCCGCAACTATTATATATGATGATACCATGCCAACTTCGTAACAGACGAGTATGATACCATTTTCCGTTTTGTACATGCACATGCTATGCCAACATTTTCAGAGTTCATTTGAAAACTATGAATTTGAAAACCTCGCCAACCGAAGGGCGCTCACACCGGTATATAAGCCCGTCCCTCTACACGCCTTGTTGAGCTCACAAACTTGTGATTCACACAAATTTCAAAGAAAACTAATGGCACAAACAGAAAGTTTACAATTTTGCTGACCTAAAAGCAAAAAGAATTAAAAAATAAAACAAAAAACCAAAAGAAAATAATTAATGCAGAAAACAAAACAAAAAAACTGGAAAAAAATAAAAATAGCAACAATAAGTATTTTATTGTAAGTAGAAACAAAATAAAATGAATAAAGCAACAAAGAAAACAAAAAAAGTGTTTTCAAATTTGAAAACTAATGGCACTAATAGAAAGTTTATAATTTTTCTAAAACTAAAAGCAAAAAGAATTAAAAAATAAAGCAAAAAACAAAAGAAAATAAATAATGTAGAAAACAAAACAAAAAAACTGGAAAAAAATAAAAATAGCAACAATAAGTATTTTGTTGTAAGTAGAAACAAAATAAAATGAATA
>NC_041383.1:437995171-438049057 GCF_002162155.2 Triticum dicoccoides
CGAGCTCTCCTGCTACGGGCTCGCCGTCGCCGCCCGCTCCTCGTCGCCGTCGCCCTGCCCCCTGCCCCGTCCCGCCCCGCGCGCCGGCGCCCTCGCCTGCCCCCGCGCTGTGAGCCGCCGCCCGGCTCTTTTAATGTTTAAGCTCTTTTTTTTATTTTTATGCTCTGTTTTTTTATGTTTTAATTTTTTTTGTTCATATGTGATGTATATGTGTATGTGGCTATAATGTATGTGAACAATGCAAAAGATAGTTTTTTAGAAAAATTAGGATTTTTTTTCTGTTCATAGATTTTTTTGGTGATATTAATTAGTGTAAATATGCAAATGTTTGTATATTCATATGAACAATGAATTAGGCAATACTACTTCATGTATTTTTAAGAAGGAAGAAGAAGAAAAAGAATGAGAGGAAAAAGGAAATAAGAAGAGGAAGAAAGGAGAAGAAGAGGGGAGAGGAGGAGAAATAAATAAGAAGAAGAAAAAAGAAGAAAAAGACGAGGAGAAGAAGAAAGGAATAGAGGAGAAGAAGAAAAAATAGAAAAAAAATTCTATTTTTTCTTCTTCTCCTCTATTCTTTTCTTCTTCTCCTCTTTTTTTTTCTTCTTCTTTTTCTTCTTCTTCTTCCTTCTTCCTTCTTCCTCTTTTCTTCCTTTTTCCTTATTTTCCTTTCTCGAGGGATAAGAAGAAAAAGAAGAGGAGAAGAAGAAAGAAAGGAATAGAGGAGAAAGAAGAAACTTTGACACGAGGGGGGGGGGTACCGATACCCCCTCCCCGATAACATTATTTTCCCATGTATATGTATGTTGTTTCGTTGTCGATATAATGAGGGTGTCGAGGATCACCGAGGGGTCGAGGGTCGGGAACTAGGGTAGAGGGTCGAGGGTCGTTAAGGGGTCAAGGATCGAAGGTTTCAGGGTTGAGGGTCGTTAAGGGGTCAAGGGTCGAAGGTTTCAGGGTCGAGGGTTCCTATAGTGTCAAAGTATTAAAGAAATCCATGGCTTCATCATTAGCCGGAAGTAACCATGGCATGATGGTACGAAGTCCTCCAAAGTTATTCTGGAATGGAGTCCCGGATAGGATAATTTGCCTTTTTGTTCGAATTTCAGCAAAGGCCTTCCAAATAACGATATTCGGAAGGTTCTTGCTGAACTTTGTAGCAAAAAGCGAATTATCCTATCTGGGACTCCGTTCCAAAATAACTTTGGAGAGCTTCGTACCATCATGCACCTGTTACTTTCGCCTAATGATGAAGACATGGTTTTGTTGAATCCTTTGACACTAGGCAACCTCCCGACCCCTCGGCGATCCTCGACCCCTTGACCCTCGACCGCTCGGCGATCCACGACCCTCTACCCTACCGCGGGCGTCGATGCCCACGTCACTTGTGGGACATAGATGTAGTGTTCAACGCCGACCCCCTCCCGATAGCTTCAACACATGGGGGGTCGATATTACCCCCTCCTAGCTTGAAGCGTTCTCGAGGCCACCCTCTAACCCTTGAAGCGTTGTCGAGGCCACCCCAAACCCTAGAGAAGCAGCGTCGAGGCCACTAATATGATTCCTTATTGTGATTAGCTAGCTAGTTCTACGTTTGCCACTAATATATCCATATCTGTCATGTTTGAATAATAATTGCCATGTTGTAAATATTTGTAGAAACTATGGACACCCCCCGAGACGAAGCACAAGAAGCGTTGTTGAGGGACATAATCGCACAAGGAAGTGATGCCGTCTCCTCGTTGATGTTTCTCAACGACAACGATGGTCTGGAAGGAGAGGGTGAAGAAGCAGCTGGCTATGATTTACATGGCTCCGATGACCCAATGCCGGTGCAAGAAGGAGAGGGTGAAGAAGTAGACCGTGAGGACGGCTCCGGTGATCACCAAACCGAGTCCGGCCAGGTATATATATTAGTTAAGCCTGTGCTGACTAGCTAATTGATGCATTCATTGTTTTGGTATGTATACATATTAATTAACTCTCGTCTTTGTTCTTTTTTCTAGCCCTCTGGATCGAGCACAACTTTGGTAAAGAGACGAGGCCCGAAGAAAAAGTTGAGCTCGGATGAAAAGTTTGAGATCATACAAATCGCGCGCGACGGCCAACCGATTGAACCCTACCGGACAAAGAAGGCATTTGTTGCTCAGTGCGGGGTTCTGGTTAGGGACAAGATCCCGATCAGCATCCAGCAATGGTATAAGCCTAAGAATGAAGACCCTGAGGTGTCTTATGTCAATGAGATGCAGAAAAAGAATCTTTGGACTAAGCTGAAGTCAAATTTCACCCTACCGCCGGAGGATGATCCTGAGAAGCCAGTTATAGAGCCATTAATCAAGTCTTTTGCTCTGAGGAAGATGGCAGACCTATTCAGGAATTGGAAGAAAGACCTCAATAGGTATGTCAAAAAAAATGAGACACCAGAATTCATGGGCAAATATGAGAAGATCAGAGATGACTGGCCTGCATTTGTGGCCCACAAGACATCGGAAAAGAGTAAAAAGATGTCAGCGACAAACAAGAGAAATGCTGAGAAGAAGAAGCTTCACCATCGCACGGGGTCAGGTGGCTACCTCGTAGCCCGTCCTAAATGGGCCAAGGCTGAGAATGATCTGCTTGATAAAGGGATCGAATCAGAGACAATGAACTGGCCAGAACGTTGCCGGACTTGGTTCTTTGGGGCCGGCGGATCCTTGGACCCTATAACAGGGAAGTGCATTTGGACGGACGAACAATTGGACATACCAGTCAAGAGGCTTCAGCAATATATCGAAGCAGCGCAGCAAGGGACGTTCATTCCAGACAGGGAGAAGGACGAGCTCACAATGGCCCTCGGCAATCCTGAGCACCCTGGACGGACACGAGGCACGCCAGGCTCCGTTTCGTGGAAGGCTGGATTTCCGGACGCAGGGGGTTACAAAACCCAGGAGATGAGGAAGAAACTGGAGCAGAGCCAACTGCAGGCGCTGCACGAAAGGGTAATGGGGCTAGAGGAACGAGAAGCAGATCACAGGAAACGACCTGACGAAGCTTCCCCCGAAGCTACCCCGCCATCTCAGCGGAGAAGCAGCGTGGCTTCCACCGAGCTGCTTCAGCCAGAGCATGCCTTGACGGCTCCTGCCAGCTATCCCGTGGATGCTATCACGGATGCTGAAAATTGCCACCTTATGGCGTAATGGAGCAATTTGAAGGTCAAGGCAGCTGTTGGCTCTGTTTATCCTACTAAACCCGACTCAACTTTTCACTGCCGGCCGATTCCAGAAAGATATGCTAAGGTGATGGTCGATGAAATAACGGAGGGATTTGAGGACCTCCGGCTTGACCACCCTACCGGTGAAGGGGAGTATCGGCTGGGTTCTGCTCTGAAGACTCCATGCCTATGGCGGAAGGATCTCATCAACCTTCCGAACTGGACGCCTCCGCCTCCTCCTCCTCCTCCGGCGAGTCAGGGCACTCCGCCTCCTCCACCGCCTCCTCCTCCAGCGAGTGACGATCAGGGCACTCAGCCGGCTCCTTCTCCGGCGCGTGGCGGCACTCCGCCTCCTTCTCCGCCTGCGCCGGCGCGCCCGAGTAGCCAGCCTCCTCCTTCTCCACCTCGTCAGCAAGGGCGGGAGAGACCCGCCGCCGCTCCGGCTGCTCCGGCGCGTCGCAGTCCTTCTCCTCCGCCTCGTAAGCAAGGAAAGAAGACATCCGCTCCGTCTACTCTGCCGGCGTCTAGCAGTACAGCCAAAGGCGGGAGGAGATACAGATTCGGTCCTTCTCTGAAGACTCCAGAGAAGTTACCGTACGAGAGGAGTGAGGAGGAAAACGCGAAGATCGCGCAGACCGAAGTGGATGACTAGTTTCAAGGGTTGAAAGCAAAGAGACATCCACCTCCGGAGGAGAAGGTAGATCCGGTGAAAGCGAAGCGCACTCTGGCTGCCCTGACAAAACCACCCAAGTCTCCGCCAAAAGGCAACTATGAGCGCATTATTGGAAAGGCATTTGCCGAAGCGGAGAGGTCGGGAAGTACTAAAAGTGATCAAAGGATGAAAGAACGACGAGCTGGGAAACAAATTTCCCAGCTCGGCGAACAAGCGAAGCAATCGTGCCCCCCACTCAAGGTGCCTGCTAGCGACATCGTCGATCCGAGGATGGTGCCCGGTTATGGCAATCCTGCAGATTACCTGCCCGACGATGTACATTATGATATCTTGGAGGTGCAGATACAAAGATACGAGTACGGGAAGCCTCTCGTCAAAGATGAAAGTTCTCTATCAACGATGATGCGAAGATTGCATGATTGGTACATGAAAACCTGCAAAGAGTCTGAGGGGAGGAGTACTTTGTATGTGAGAGTTAAAAAGGAGCATGACCTCCTTGGAATTGAACTGTTGCCTATTCCATTTGAGGAGTTCTATCAGTTTTTCAATCAATTGGCCATCGATAAAGCAACGGTCACCTCCTACTGTCTGTAAGTAGTACTACTTCCGTCATTAAGTCTCTCTATATAACTCAGCCCTTTCATTGCATGTATTTATAATTATCCTCACTATATTATGCAGATTGAAGATCGCCGAATTGAAGAAAAGACAAGTGGGAGATATTGGGTTCATTAACACGTATCTCATAGATGCAACTGAGGTTCAATATCGTGCCCAAGAAACCGAGGCCAACTTGCTACGATCGTTGGAAATAAATGAACACAAAGATATAATACTCTTTCCTTACAACTTCAAGTGAGTGTTACTGTCTTGTGGCATATTCGGTTTCCTTATTAGTCCAGGTTATAGTAATGTAATATTGATGAGTTATGCATGTGTGCGCAGCTACCACTATATTCTCCTAGAGATTAAGCTTGAGAAGGGAGTAGTAACTGTCTTAGACTCCAAGCGAAAAGATCCCAAGGAGTATGCGGACATGACTGAAATGCTCAAGAAGTAAGTTAAATCGATCATTATCCACCATATCAGCAACTTTGTTCATTTCTGATATCAAGTAATTGTTTTCTTTGTATGGCAGGGCTTGGAGAAAATTCACCAAAAAAGCTCCGGGACTACCGAAGAAGCTGCAATTTAGGCACCCGAAAGTAAGTACTATATAGTAGCATATTCCAGGAATCTCCTAGTGATTCAAGTGCTACTTTCATCAGTACCATTTAGCATGCTTGCTAATTATCAGTTTGATTGACCTTTATTTCTTGTAAAGTGGTTGTGGCAGGAACAAGGGAATGATTTCTGTGGATACTACATTTGCGAGTCCATCCGCCACACGACCTGTGAGCGGGGCTACTCCGACAAACAATATGAAGTGCGTAAATAACAATATTCACAATTTTATTTTATTACCATCATTTGTGTTGATTTTCATTCATTCATATATATATATATATATATATATATATATGTATTGACCCCCTTCTTAAAATTAGATGTTTCGAATGCGGGATGAATTCCTAGCACCAGATCGCATGCGAGCAATTCAAGAGGAATTGGCAGCATTCTTTCTTGACCACGTGATCGTTGAAGACGGAGAATACTATGTGGACCACGCGTCCGTATTTTAGGAGATTATATATTTGTAAAAGATAATTATTGTATATATGTAGCCGGTAGTGTCGGATAGATATACGAGAACTTGTTGTTCGACCAATCTCTCGGAGAAGGAGAGGTGGTCGATATCACTTCTCTCTGTATGCATATATGTTCATGACGATCTTCTGTTTGCTTACTAGCTAGCTAGCGTGTCTAGCTAGTCCTCTCTATACGTATGTATGGTACGTAGCGTCGACCAAGCACGGACAAAAGAGAGGACACTTCTCTCTATTAATTAGCTAGCTATAGCACAATATATGAAACACCTAAATTAACCCCCCAAAACCCCCCAACCCCCCCCCCTTCAAAAAAAAACAAAAACCCCAGCCACAGAAATGCTGACGCGTGGATGCCTATTGGTCCTGGTTGGTGCCACCAACCGGGACCAAAGGCCCTCCTGCCTGGGCTCAGCGGACAGGCCACGTGGAGGCCCATCTGTCCCGGTTCTAGATTGAACCGGGACTAAAGGGTCAGGGCATTAGTACCGACCCTTTAGTCCCGGTTCATGAACCGGGACTAAAGGCCCTCACCAACCGGGACTGTAGGCCCTTTTTCTACTAGTGTATTCTGATGCGTTGTATGCACCCTTGACACACAAGACCACCGTAATGTCTTTCTGATTGTCAACTACAACAAATTTATACGGCTTTTGGTGACTAATTTATCTTCTCTTTCTCTCTCGCATCCACGTAAGACATCTACGGAGCTTCGATGACCCGTGGCACAGCGGGCAAAGCAGCGATGGGCATTGCGGTGGTGCGGGTAGCGTCCGTCGTCGCGGTGTACGGTGACCCGGTGGGGCAACAACTGCGGCTGTGGTGGCGTGGCATGGGTTGAAAATTATTGGAGAGTTGTAAGAGCAACTCCAATGGGGGCTGAAAATTATTGGAGGCATGGGGCGACCCATTTCGAGTTGTAAGAGCAACTCCAATGGGGCGACACATTTCGTCCGTTGCCGTCCGTTTGGGTCGGCGCGGTCAAAAGAGGAGGCCCAACGCGCTGACCCAAACCCAAATCGTGCCAGCTTCGCGTTCGCGCCGACGCATTTGCGGCCCAAATTTATGTCCCAAATACGTCGGCGCGGACATGGAACGGACGCCACACACGTTTTCTTGGTGTCCGTCATGTCCCCACCTGGCGGTCGTCCAACTGCCTGCGGCCTACCTAGTCAGCTTAATTTATGACCTCGGGCCCACGCGTTAGCGACGGCGGTCGTCCTTTTTTAAGCCGATCGTGTGGCGGGGCCGTCCTCATCCGCTTCCCCGTCCCCATCTAGCATTCTCTGCTTCCCCGTCGCTGGCAAACCCTAGCCACCCCAGCGAAGCCAGATGGGGCTCTTCTCCGGGCCGGCAGCAGCAAGGCCAAGGGCAAATCCCACGCCATTCCTTTTCCCGCGGAGTTCCTCCCGCCTCCGCCGGCAGAGGCAACGTGTCAACATGCCAGTGCACCAGATGGAGTGGCACTGGCAGCACCGCGTGCCTCTCCTGTACCCCAACGCCACCCTACCGCACGACTGGCACCTGGATCCGGAGAGGATCCTAGTTCCGGCGGCGCCGCGGTCAGCTAGGGCGCATGCGGAGGAGATGCGGCGCCAGCGGGCGCTCCTGACGCCAGAGTAGCATCGTGACCCCGCCTACGCAACCGACTCTCCCAATTGGGCGAGATGGTTCGCCTTCAAGTACGAGAAGGCGAGGCGTCGCGGCGTTAGCGAGGTCGACCGCACCGTGCCTCCGCCCCCGCCTGTCATTTGCGAGGAGGACCAGGCGGCCCTTGCGGCGGTCTACCTGGAGAGCGAGGAGGACGAGCGACGCTGGGCGGCGGCGGCCGAGGAAGAGGAGGCGGCGTACAAGGCGGCCATGGCGCATCTCCATAGTGGGCGACTGCGTCCTGCCACCGGTGGCCCCGTCGTCCCCTCTCCAAGGCGGGCGATTGCTGCTACCTCTTGAGCACTGCGTTGGTTTTCCCTTGAAGAGGAAAGGGTGACGCAGCAAAGTAGCGTAAGTATTTTCCTCAGTTTTTGAGAACCAAGATATCAATCCAGTAGGAGGCTCCTCAGAAGTCCCTCGTACCTACACAAACAAACAAGAACCTCGCAACCAACGCGACAAAGGGGTTGTCAATCCCTTCACGGCCACTTGCCAAAGTGAGATCCGATAGAGATAATAAGATAAGATAAATATTTTTGGTATTTTTATGATATAGATTGGAAAGTAAAGATTGCAAAATAAAGTAGATTGAAAACTTATATGATAAAAGGTAGACCCGGGGGCCATAGATTTCACTAGTGGCTTCTCTCAAGATAGCATAAGTATTACGGTGGGTGAACAAATTACAGTCGATCAATTGATTGAAAAGTGCATAGTTATGAGATTATCTAGGCATGATCATGTATATAGGCATCATGTCTGCGACAAGCAGACCGAAACGATTCTGCATCACTACTATTACTCCATACATCGACCGCTATCCAGCATGCATCTAGAGTATTAAGTTCATAAGAACAGAGTAACACATTAAGCAAGATGACATGATGTAGAGGGATAAACTCAAACAATATGATATAAACCCCATCTTTTTATCCTCGATGGCAACAATACAATACGTGCCTTGTTGCCCCTACTGTCACTGGGAAAGGACACCGCAAGATTGAAACCAAAGCTAAGCACTTCTCCCATTGCAAAAAGATCAATCTAGTAGGCCAAACCAAACTAATAATTGGAAGAGACTTGCAAAGGTAATAAATCACACATAAAAGAATTCAGAGGAGATTCAAATATTTCTCATAGATAAACTTGATCATAAACCCACAATTCATCGGATCTCGACAAACACACCATAAAAAGAGTTACATCGAATAGATCTCCAAGAAGATCGAGGAGAACTTTGTATTGAGATTCAAAGAGAGAGAAGAAGCCATCTAGCTAATAACTATGGACCCGAAGGTGTGTGGTAAACTACTCACAACTCATCGGAGAGGCCTTGGCGATGATGTAGAGGCCCTCCGTGATCGATTCCCCCTCCGGCGGAGCGCCGGCGAAGGCTTCAAGATGGGATCTCACGAATACAGAAAGTTGCGGCGGCGGAATCAAGTTTTCGTGGTGCTCCTCGATGTTTTCAGGGTACGAGAGTATATATAGGCGAAGGAGGTCGGCCAAGGGAGCCACGAGGGGCCCACGAGGGTGGGGGGCGCGCCCACCACCCTAGGGGCGCCCTCCTGCCTCGTGGCCGCCTCTGCTGCTTCTTGACGTCCACTCCAAGTTTCCTGGATTGCGTTTGTTTCAAAAAGATCGCTCCCGAAGGTTTCATTCCGTTTGGAATCCATTTGATATTCCTTTTCTTCGAAACACTGAAATAGGCAAAAAACAGCAATTCGGGTTGGGCCTCCAGTTAGTAGGTTAGCGCCAAAAATGATATAAGAGTGTAAAGTAAAGCCCATAAACATCCAAAATGGGTAATATAATAGCATGGAGCAATCAAAAATTATAGATATGTTGGAGACGTATCAACTGCCTCCTGCCGCCGGTGGCCCCGTCATCAAAGCTGAGCCGGCGCCCATTGAGCGCTACTCCTGGACAGGAGTAGTGCGCGAGTGGGTTAGTGCGCCACCAGTCTGGGTGGGGGCAACGCCGGGCAGGAGGCAGCGTACCTCGAGGTGTGGCGCCAGCGACGGCTGGCCGATGAGTGCCGCCACGGTGAGTACCTCGAGATGCTCGAGCGCGATCTCGAGGACAAGCAGCGTGAGGCCGAGGAGGAGGCACGCTAGGCCGCGGAGGCATGCCCGACATGAACGCCCTCTGGAACACGACGTTCCCTGGGCTGGCCCTGAGCCGACGCTCATCGACCTCACGGACCCGAGGACAACGACGATGATGCCTAGGGCAGCGTGCCACCTCGTAGTTTAGTTTGTTTTTAGTTTTTTAATGTAAATATGAACGTGTGCACTCTCGCCGGCCTTCCTGGCCGGCTTTAATGTTTAATTACTGATGTTTTTATTTTAAATATGCATGTGTTCTTCTTTTTTCTCGAGCCGTTAAAATGGGTCGGACCAGCATTGGGCGCATATGCGCCGACTCAAATACGGAAGCAGACGTTTGTGTCCGCCTGGTCGACCCAAACAGATAAAAAATGAATAAATTTGCCGTCCATTTGGGTCGGCCTGTTGGAGTTGCTCTAAATGTCCATATATTTGAGGAGAGATGTTCTTTTAGAGAGATCCAATTTTTTTAGAAAATTAGGAGACCACTAGAGCAATTTATTGTCTCAACTCTCTCTATACGTATATTTTTTGGAATAGGTAGACCGCTAGATGGAGATGCTAGGGCGTGTTTGATTGGAGCCAAGAGCAGCCCAGCCAAAAAGTTGGTAGTTGACCGGGCGTGACGCTTGTTTGGATGAGTGCTAGTAAATTGGCTGCAAACTCCTTTTTACCGAGGCGGGATGTACCGAGCCGCATCCACCCTCCACATGTTTTATGATCTGTGCATAAGTAGGGCCCGCATATGTATAATCATGCATTGAGACATATGACCTTTTGTATAATCATATAAGTCGTTGCTACGTACTGCACGCTCCCGAGCCGCCCCCCGCGTGGGCGACCGGGAGGCCCCCAGATCCCATCGGCCGGACCTCCCCCACTCCTCCTCCTCCTCCCTCGCTGCCGCCCAAGGGCGTGGCCAGGCGAAGCCTTGCCGTCGCCGGCGGCGGTGGGGACTCGGGCCCTCGCGCTCGGGTGGGGCTGGCGCGGGCCGGCGCCCCCGGGCCGGAGCGTGGCGGTGGGCCGGACGCCACGGCGGGTGGTGGCGGCGCCTCGGCGACTTCGGTTCCCCGCGCCAGGAGGCCTCGCGATCTTGTGCGTCGCGGCCGCCAGGGACGGCGGCGGCGTGACCGGATCGGTTCGCGACGACGCGGCCGGATCTATGCTCAAGCGTGGGCCTTGATCGCTGGTTTGCCGTCGGCACAGTGGTGGGTGCGACTCATCGGCAGCTGGGCAGATCCGTGGGATTCTACCCTTGTCTGGTCCTTGTCAGCGCTGGCAACTCCGGGGGAAACCCTAGATCTCCTTGGGATCGAGCGATGGCGGCGCTTTTGCGTCGTAGTCCCTCTCCAGGGCATTGTTTTGGAGTTTGCTCCGGTTGAAGGGACCAGCGATGTCGGCGGCGCACGTCTGGTGGAGCAACTGCTGATGAAAATCGCGCCGACTAAGGTCATGGCGGACGATGGCGGCGTCTTTGATGTCATTCCCTTGTCGAGGCATCGTCGTTGCAGTCTGCGTCATCAGGCTCGGGATGCTCTGGGGGAAACCCTAGATATGGGTCTTTCAGATCGGACGATGATGGCATTTTATCGCTTTCCCTCATGGGGGCATCGTTTTGGAGTAAGTGATGGCTGGGGGATGGTGGAGCGGTGCTTCATCTCACACATTGATGGCGGCGGATATCGGCGGCATGGCGCTGTGGAGGCTCGGCGTCCGATGCACGGAGATGGACTCGCGCATGAGGAGGTTGCTGTCTGGCGTCATGGTGACGTCGATGGCAGAGTGGCCAGACAAGGTAGAAGCCTCAATATGATCTGAAGACGGACCTGTGGAAGATGGCGGCGACGATACACGAGTGCGTCTGACCGGATTATGCCCCAGACCCGGTATGTGGCTCGGCTGGGGCTTCCAAATGAGTGTTTCGGCTTCCGGCTTTTGATGTTAGGCTTAGGTGAGTGGTCTGGGTAGTGGCCCAGCTAGCACCCCTTCATCATTTTGGATAGGAGTAGCGGCATATGTTGCCAAGATGGTGGATTCAGGCACATGTTGTAATAGTTTGTAAGGTCCTCGAGAATAATCAATAAAGTGGTCGTATGCATCTCCTAGATGCAGAGGTCGGGGGTCATCCTCCTTTTAAAAAAAATCAATGTCAGACTAGTAGGGTCCATGACAGGGAGAGGCAGTACTTTTTGCATTGGACTGTACGCATGCATGCAACATCTCTCCTCTCTCTCAAACAAATCCATGAATTTTGTTTTTGATTATATTTTTAGATGACCAATATTTTTTACGGCTTTGTACTATTATTTAAAAATTTCATATATTCAAATTCTTGAACATAAGATCTTTATAATGATACCAATCTTGAATATATTTAAACTAGTTTAATTTTTACTATTTCAATCATATCAAAATATTAATTTCACTCATTTCAAATTACAATTTTCGAAATGATTGAAATCAGTTATTGAAATGATTGAAACACTTTTCCGAATATAGTTTTCTTTGTGAGTTTCATATTCTAGCTTGTGAAACTGTTTCTTCAATGGAGTAACTGTGATGTGTTTTACTGAAACTAGTGAAATTTATCTTTTGTAATAAGTGTAATCATTTTTTGAAACAAGTGAAATATATTATTTCAATTGAGCGACTGTAGTGTGCTTTCCGAATGAGCGAAATGAGTTATTTGAAAAAGTGAAATATATCTTTCTGGTGTGAAACGATTTTTTCATTGTGTGATACTGATATTTCTGCTGAGTGAAATATGTTTCAATATTTTTTTTGTAAATACGAAGTGAAATTAGTATCTCATATATATTTTGTAACGAGTGAAATCAGTTTTCTAAAACTAGTGAAATGGGTGAAATCTATATTTTGTAAATGAGTGCAGTATATTTTCTGAAATGAGTGAAATAAGTTATTTGAATAAAAGTGAAATAAAACAATTTTTTGTTGTGAAACTAATTTTTCAGTGTTTGAGACTGATATTTTTTATGAGCGGAATATATTTCAATATATTTCTTAAATTTGCAGTGAAATTAGTATTGCAAATGAGAGTAATGTGTTTTCTGAAATGTGTGAAATCTATTTTGAAACGAGTGAAATGATTTTTTAACTTCTATTAGCGAAACAGTCAAAAACACTTTTATGAAATAGAGGATCAATCTTATGTTTTATGAAAGCGATATTAAAAGATAATTAAAATATAAAATAAAGAAATTAGTGAAATAGGTTTATCTAAAATATGTGAAATTGAGTATTTCAAACACGTCTAAGTTGCAATCAAACACGTCTAAATTGAATATATTAAACTTCTATTTTACTACTATATCAAATATATCTGTGTCTTCGTGAGTTTCATATTCCAGTTTGTGAAAATGAACGAAACACTAGAAAAAACTTTTATGAAATAGTGAAACAATTTAGTGTTTTATGAAAGTGATTTCAAAGATAATTGAAACATATAAAATAAAATATATTTCAAACATATCCAAAATTGATCTTGTTCCGTAGATCTTGTCATCACAAATTTAAATATACAAAAAGTTTCAATAATGGACATTTGGTTCAAAAGATATAAGTCATTAAAAATATGAGGATGAAAATAAAATGTATGTCATACGTATCCCGTGAGTGAATGCATGCATGCATGCACCGTTGTCTCTACTCTAACTCTCTCTCTTCTGTAAAAACTGACAATATCTGACACAAGTACATGTATTACTGTGTGTAGTCTGATATCTAAAAATAGAGTATAAAACCTGCACAAATTTTGATAAAAATGACGGAGGATGGATTAAGCACCGATAGATCCCGGCTCCGGTAAAAAAACTTAGTCGGTAAATTGGCTCGCCCTGATCATGCTAGTTTTCTCAGTTCAATTTTCCGCCAACTTCTGGGCGAGTCACGGGCGGAGGAATCCTGCGCCAATTTTTTGGCACGCACATGGGTTGGCAGGGCTAGCTCGGGCAGCATCAAAACACTGCCATGTCATGGACTTACGACTGAACTGAAATTAAAATATACACCATAATTCTGTCCTGCAGAATGTTGACAAGTTTCCTAGACAATGTAAATTGACCTGGAGAAGAACGGATTTGACTGCAATATTGTTCTCACACTACTATTTTACATCATGTGGGTACTAGAAACTCCACATGGCCGCCGTCCATGCCCAACTCTAAGACGGCCGCGACCATGGTTCCAAGAACCACCACACCTGCAACGGCAATGGCGGCAAACCGTCCAACCTTGCATGTAGCCCATCTGCCTCCCTCCGTCTTCCTCATCTCGCCGGCCGCTGCATTCTCACCTAGCGAGAACAGGGACGAGGACGCGGTAGATCCAGAGGACAATGTGCTCCACGAGTAGCCGCAGCTGCAGCCACAGGGACAGCGCGGGATGGTACACTCGCAGGAGCAGGAGCACGAGGAGGCGGCCGCCATGGCTGCTACAGCGACGAAGGGCGCGGCATCCCCGGAGCATACGCTGGACGCGTCTTCCTCGTAGGTCCGGATCTTGCCACCGCCGTCGACCGTGACTTCGGTGCTAGCACTGGCGCCGCTGCTGCTGATCTGCTGGAGCGAGGAGATCAGCTTCCTCGGCGTCGTCGGCGAGCGCCCTAGGAGTATAGGGCAGAGGTCCGGCGTTATCGGGCCGGCACCGGTGACGATGGCCGAAGAAGGCGTGCCGGCGATGGTGGTGTCTGAGCAGCTACGGCGATGGCGCAGCCGCGGCGCCATGGTCGTGGAGCGGCTGGTCTTGTATTTGTCCCAGTACCTCTCCAGGTCCCTCAGCCGCCGCTCCAGACAGTCGACACGGAAGCCAACGACGACGTCGTGGTCACAGGCAGGCCGACGGAGCGCGAGGTCCTGGGGGTGGTGGGGGCTGGTGGCCGTGCTACAGGAGCTCATGGTCGTATACGCCGCGCCGTGGCGAGAGTGGAAGTGAGAAACTGCGGCAGCGCGAGACGACGGTGGCTAAAATAGAGGTGGGCGGTTGTGCGCACGATGCAACGAACTGCCGCTAGCGTAGGCCACTGCTTCCACGTTCGACGGCCGGAAAGCGCGGGAGGCTTGAATTTTAAAAGGAAAAAGTCCAAAACAAACCTTGAATTTGTCGGCGAAAGCTAAATCAAACCCTGAACTCTCAATTCCTGAAATCAGCACACCAAACTCTCTTATCCCGGTCTATTTTAGACCTTGAGAAGACTTAACCGGTATTTGATGAATTGGGCTGGCCCATTAGCGGCGTCGCTCCCGCGCGCGCACTGCTCTGGGTTTTCTATGTTGTTTTTCTTTTTTTTCCTTTTTTACACATGTCTATTTTTTCTTCGTACCCAATGTTCACTTTTAGCGCACACATAAAATATTTTTTGATAAGCTTTTGATAGTTTCAAATACATTATGTACATTTTTAAATTAAATGTTTTCAATTTTTCTTGAATACATGGTTATATTTTTTTCCAAATACATGTTTACATTTTTTAGTGACAATAAACATTTTATAAAACTAAACGAACACATTTTCGCATAGTTCAACATTTTGAATTTGTAGACACTTTTTTTAAACACATGCTAAGTATATTGTATTAAGTGTAAGACACAGTTTTTACAACACGCAAACAACACATTTTTGTTTGAAAATGTCACAAACACATTTTTTTGAAACATGTGAACATTATTGAAATGCTACATTTTTTTGAATGTACAAAACATTGTTTGAATCACAGAAATATTATTATACATTGTACAAACATTTGTTTGAATTGGTCCACACATTTTTTTAAACTTGTGATATTTTTTAGATGTCAAAAAATATTTTCTTACAATTTGTTCAGATTTCCAAATTCTTTCCTATTTTGTAAATTTTTGTTCAGCTTTCAGAAAAGAAAAGCTCGCTTCATGTATGGTTGGCCGGCCCAGACGAGTCCTTAGGCAACGATCCGAAACATTTTCTAAAAACATTATTTACCAAATTCTAAAAACATTATTTATAAAATGTGACACAATTTTTGAAAATCCGAAACATTTTCATAGCATGTGAAAAACTGTTCAAATTCTGAACATTTTTTAGAATTGTTTTTGAAATCAGAAACAGTTTTTTTTAAATGCGAATAGATTTTTCTAAATTCCAGAAAAGATTAAAAACACAAAAGGAATTGAATTTGTGTGATAAATAGAAAACAGGAATACTTTTTAGCTTCTGAAATTTTTAGAAATGCGCGAATATATTTGAAAGTTCACGATTTCTTGTTGTGTTATAGTGGGCCGGCCCAATTTCTGAGTAGTAGGTTATCCCGGCCGGGATTCTCTTATTTCTAGTGTGCCAAACAGGTCTAGGGTTTAAAATAGACCGAGATTACAAGTTCAGAGTGCCAATTTCCGGGATTCAAAATTCAGGGTTTGATTTAGCTTTCACCTACAACTTCAAGGTTTGTTTTGGACTTTTTCCATTTTGAAATGGCCTGAACGACGTTTGCCCGTTGGATTGATTAAGAAAATGGAAACAATTGTTAGGCCCCTCCCAATGCTCCACCTGGTATGGGTGCTAAGCATGCCACGTAGACGAAAAATCTGATGTGGCAAGGCAATTAAGAGAAGAGAGATGTGTCATAGTGGAAGTAACATAAGTAATAACATAGATGCCACATAAGCAAAAAAGATGACGTGTCATGTAATTAAATAGGAGAGAGACAAATAGAGTAACATAATATGTTACCATCATATAGCGGTTTTCAATACAAAATGAGTCTACAAAGCAATAAATGAAGATATGCATGTTACTACACCTATCACACTTCCCACTATGAAGGTGATAACATGGACTAGTAACATATGTATGTTACTAGTCTAAGTTACTCCACACTATGGCTAGCCTTATCATATGTCTGATGAAACGCAAACACCAGATCGATCCATTACCGTTAATTTGCACACCATCACACGGTCGAGAGCGCATTGAAAAAATCGATTCAAAGCGCCAGGATACCACGCACCCAGCTCCAACTACCCCCATAACTCTCTCCTTTCCCTGTCTACCCCAAAAATCTCGCCCCTTTCTCCTTCCTCTCTCCTGCGTACTTCACCGCCGAGACACCGCCTTGGTTCTCTCTGCCAGCTCTACCTGCTGCTAGTGCATCCGACCCACATCGCCGCTGAGCACATCCTCCCATGTCCTGCTTCGGACGCATCGAACCGCCAAACTTGTAATCCTTCTCGCATCCATCTAATCTCTTTGCCGAAGTTACAGGTTTGGATCCCCTGCTCCCATCTCTTTGCTTACCAAATTATGCACGTTGTTTGACACCCATGGTGAGACAGATCAACAGCATGGCGCTATATGCGATGTCCAAGGAGGCGACATGCAGGATGCTATCAAGTGGTGTGGCATGCAACCCCGAGCAGATGCCCACAACAGCAGGTGCAACAATAGAGGTGGGGGCTGGAGCACTTCTTAAGGGATTCCTTCCTGACCAGGTTGACCTCGTTGAGCTCTGTGTGGCCATGTTGTTCTTCTCTCCCCCTCGCCGGATCTAGTCTTGCCACTAGCCACCGCGACTCTGCCATGGGAGCCTTCCTTGTCCATGTCGCTTGCCGCTTTTTTATCTACCATTGTCATCACAGTGGTTAATATGTGAAGCATGTACCAAATCCTATTTTCTAGTAGAGGTAAATACACCAGAGGTCTTAGAACTTGCGCATGGCGGTTAGTTTGGTGCATAAACTTGTAAAATACGTGATTTTAGTCATCAAACTTGCGTGAATGTACAAATACGGTCACATTTCACGTACACGGACGTATCCGCTGCCTGCGTGGCACACCGGTGTGGCAAGGGCCCGCTGTCAGTGGCTGATAGCAGTGCATGAGATTTTTCTTTCAGGAAGACCCTTGGATTCATTTTTTAATTGGTCGTTGAGTTAGCCCCGATGACCTGATGCACTAGCGTGGGTGTTCTAACCACCACACCTAACAATGCTTCATGCTCCCTAAAAAATCAATGCTTCATGTCTAATAGTGAACTACTAAGATATATATCACGATAAATATACATATTAAAGAAGCACCCTTTTTAGCAACCAAAGATGCATTTTATAATTCTAAAAAAAAAAGCTTTTTACAAACGAATAGAAGAAGAGCCAGGGTAACCACCAGACAAGACGACAGTTGATGCCTTAAATGAGATAAATTTACTTTTTAAACAAGGGTGAGCGATTTTTTTTCAATCCATTCAAAAATAAATTGTTAATTTGTCCGGAAAAATCACATACGTTCATTCTGACCAATATCTTCATTTATCCATTTTTTTTAAATTAGTTCATACAAAACTTCGTTGATTAGTCAGAAAGAATTTACGCACATTCATTCTACATTGTATTTTCTTTTATCTAGATTTTTAAATTCAAAATTACTCAAATTCAAACAAAATTAAGTTGATTTTCTGAAATTTATGTAAATTCATTATGCACTATATTTCCTTTTATCTGGATTCTTAAATTTCAAATTAGTCAAATTTAGACAAAAATCATTGATTTTTCCAAAAGAATTTATGTACATTCATCTGCACAATATTTCCTTTTATGTAGATTTTATAATTTATAATTATTCGAATTCAAACAAAAAATTCTGATTTTTCTGAAAGAATTTATGAAACTTTGACCATTTCAAGGGTGAGTGAATTTTTTTGGATGGTACAGATTTCTTTTTAAACTACATGAACATCCGTGTCGACTGTATAATTTTTCTTAATGTCACAAACATTTTTCTGAAATGTGTGAAAATTTAGAATGCAACATACATGTTTCTAATTACGTGATTTTTCTTACAATGTTTATACAATTTTTAAAATTTCACATACATTGATTTTATTTTAAATGCCACAAACATCAGAATATAAGTTCGTTTCTTACATACAACAAAAGAGATGGCAATATAAAGAATGTTTATCCGTATATGATACTAGGTCGTCTTAGACGGTTTGTTAGCTCAGGCACGAGCGACCACGAGGTCACAGGTAGAACCACGGAGCTACCTTTTTTGGTTATATATTTCGTCTTTAATTATTTGGTACTTGTTGAAGGATATTATACATGGTCGTGCGAATTGAGTATGAATCATAATTAGTCTGATGGCAGTGTGTGCGAGGCTACTAGCAAGCTGGTCCTGGGTTAGAAACACACTCGTTCCATTTGTTTTTCATTTATTTGGGGTCCCTTGCATAAATAGAAAAAAGTTGAGGGCTTTTATGCAAATCTATCATGCACGTAGGGCCGCAGTGGCTGACAACGGGCCCTGGCCACGCTGGCGTGCCACTAAGGCAGCGGATACACATGCATACACGAAACATGACTGTATTTGCACGCTCGCGCAAGTTTGATGACTAGAATCACGTATTTTACAAGTTTGTGCACCAAACTGACCGTCGTGTGCAAGTTCTATGACTCCTGACGTATTTACCTCTTTCTAGTAGATGGAAGCAAATTGTATACCGTATGAAGGATGTCATATAATATAGTATGAACCACTCTAATGTTGACCACTAAGCAAATAAACCTCCTCTCAAAAAGGAAGAAGCAAATATACAGGTTGTTGGAAACATATTTTGTGAACGAACGAAGCATGGTAGTATCATGAATAGTAACATTGTACCATTGTAACACTGGAAACATCTCGATGCTGCCAAGGAAGCAAGTTCTCTAGTCGGAAGAAACATATTATTCATGTGACTAGAAACAAATAAATGGTTACATTAGAGATTCGACACAAGTCTCTGTCGAATCGAAGTTTTATAGGAAGCCCATTTCTCGGTGCAAGAAAAATATAAAAGCGTACGCTAGGCAATTTTTTTCGCATCAGAATAATTTTGAGCTAGAAGCAAATTTGTCATTATATGTTTTTTTTGTTGTGCTGGAATTAAAAAAAACTATTTGATCGAAGCAAAGTTCAGTTGCGCTTGAACAAAATTATCTAATCGTCGGAAACAAAAATTTCATTGCATCAAGTGAACAAAGTTTGCTAGATTATACATAATATTTTGTTCGACAGAAGCAAATTTAAGTGCACTGGAAGCAAATTTATAAGTGCTGGAAATATTTTTGTCTAATAAAATTTCCTAAAAATAAGAGCGGAAAACTAGAGAATAAATAGGGTAACAATCTTATCCTCCGGTGATTTTAGGTTGGTGTTAACAGAAATCAGGGGATCCCATATATATAGGAAGTAATTACTACGGCAGAGGAAACTAGCTAATCAATGACCCAAATTCCTCTAATCTAATGGTTGTGGGCAGGTTTGATAGGAGTCTAGCTTTCAGTAGTCTGATTGCTAGTGCTTTGATAACCCATAAGTATAGGGGATCGCAAAAGTTTTCGAGGGTAGAGTATTCAACCCAAATTTACTGATTCGACACAAGGGGAGTCAAAGAATATTCTAAAGTATTAGCAGTTGAGTTGTCAATTCAATCACACCTGGATAACATAATATCTGTAACAAAGTATTTAGTAGCAAAGTAGTATGGAAGTAACGGTAACAGCTTTGTAGTAATTGTAACAGTAGCAACGACAAAGTAACTAAGCAAAGAACAATATGTGAAAATCTCGTAGGCATTGGATCAGTGATGGATAATTATGTCGGATGCGATTCTTCATGTAATAGTTATAACATACGGTGACACAAAACTAGCTCCAATTCATCAATGTAATGTAGGCATGTATTCCGAATATAGTCATACGTGCTTATGGAAAAGAACTTGCATGGCATCTTTTGTCCTACCCTCCCGTGGCAGCGGGGTTCTATTGGAAACTAAGGGATATTAAGGCCTCCTTTTAATAGAGAACCGGAACATAATAGGTTCAGATCTGAAATCATGGCACTCGGGCCCTAGTGACAAGCATTAGGCATAGCAAAGTCATAGCAACATCAATCTTAGAACATAGTGGATACTAGGGATCAAAGCCTAACAAAACTAACTTGATTACATGGTAAGTCTCATCCAACCCATCACCGTCCAGCAAGCCTACGATAGAATTACTCACGCACAGTGGTGAGCATCATGAAATTGGTGATGGAGGATGGTTGATGATGACGACAACGTTGAATCCCCCGCTCCGGAGTCCCGGACAGACTCCAGATCAGCCCTCCTGAGAGACTTTAGGGCTTGGCGGCGGCTCCGTATCGTAAAATGCGATGAATCTTTCTCTCTGTTTTTTTTTCTCCGCGAACGTGAATATATGGAGTTGGAGTTGAGGTCGGTGGAGCTTTAGGGGGCCCACGAGGTAGGGGGCGCGCCCTAGGGGGCGCCCCCAGGCCCCCACCCTCGTGGACAGGGTGTGGGCTCCGTGACGTTGATTCTTTCGCTAATATTTTTTATTAATTCCAAAAAGTTGCTCCGTGGATTTTCAGGTCATTCCGAGAACTTTTATTTCTGCCCAAAAAATAACACCATGGCAGTTCTGCTGAAAACAGCGTCAGTTCGGGTTAGTTCCATTCAAATCATGCAAGTTAGAGTCCAAAACAAGGGCAGAAGTGTTTGGAAAAGTAGATACGACGGAGAGGTATCAACTCCCCCAAGCTTAAACCTTTGATTGTCCTCAAGCAATTCAGTTGATAAATTGAAAGTGATAAAAAAACACTTTTACAAATTCTGTTTGCTCTTGTTGTTGCAAATATGTAAAGCCAGCATTCAAGTTTTCAGCAAGATTATGAACTAACCATATTCACAATAATACTTAGGTCTCATGTTTACTCATATCAATGGCATAATTAACTAGCGAGCAATAATAATAAATTTTGGATGACAACACTTCCTCAAAAGAATCATAATATGATATAGCAAGATGGTATCTCGCTAGCCCTTTCTGAGACCGCAAAGCAAAGCACCTTTAAAGATCAAGGAGTGACTAAACATTGTAATTCATGGTAAAAGAGATCCAGCCATAGTCATACCCAATATAAATTAATAGTAATGCATGCAAATGACAGCGGTGCTCTCCAGCGGGTGCTTTTTAATAAGAGGGTGATGACTCAACACAAAAGTAAATAGATAGACCAGGGAAGCATGGATTTGTAGAGGTGCCACAACTCGATTTTGAAATAGAGATAAATAACATTTTGAGTGGTATACTTTCACTGTCAACATAACAACTGAGAGATCTCGATATCTTCCATGCTACACACATTATAGGCGGTTCCCAAACAGAATGGTGGAATTTTTACTCCCCCTCCACCAACAAGCATCAATCCATGGCTTGCCCGAAATAACGGGTACCTCCAACTAACAACAATTCTGGGGGAGTTTTGTTTAATTATTTTGATTTGATTTAAGCATGGGACTGGGCATCCCGGTGACCAGCCATTTTCTCGTGAGTGATGAGCTGTCGGGGGTTGGGTATGACATATGCCAACGAATGGCTTATCATGGTGGGGGCGAGTAGAACGTCGTCGGTGCCTGGAAGCGGGATAAGATGTAGACACGTACACCGGCGAACTTTACCCAGGTTGGGGGCTCTCCACGGAGATAATACCCCTACACCTGCTCTGCGGGGTCTCCTCATGATCACTAAGGCACTAGTGCTACAAGTTGCTCCTTGAGCTGTGTCTAGAGGTAGGAGAAGGCGAGGCTAGCTCTTCCCTGCCCTAGGTAACTCGCTAGTTCTATCAGGGTCCGAACCCTTTGCATGGGTGGCCTGGGGGGCTTATATAGGCCTACCCCCCCAGGGGTACAATGGTAATCAGTCCGGGTGCTGGGCCCGGCTGTCAGTATCTCCAGCCTCCGGCTTCTCCGCCGACCGTTGGGGCCCGCCGCCTGATGGGCCCCGCCGACTGGTTGGTGGCTGCTTACTGTAGTCATGTCGTTGGTGACGGGGGCTTGGTCATCTTAGTGTGGCTACAGTCCCGGCACCTGGTGGGAGGCCACTATAGCCACACCTGGTCTCGTCAACTTAATGGCATGCTTGTCTCGGGGCAAGGGACAGCCGCCTGCTGGAGGCCGGCCCCTCCTGAATCCGTCTAGTTGAGCTTGCGCCGTCTTCTACGGGGTCAGTGCCCGATAGGGCCCGCCATCGGTAGGCCGCGTGGGGAACAGGACTTCGCCTGCTCGGAGCAATGTCAGGGGAGACATGGCACATTGCCCCGTCGTGCGGAGATCTCCGCCCGTACGGAGCACTGTAGCCACGCCTGTCCCGAGCGTCGGAGGCGACGTGCTTCACTGTAGCCATGCTCTGTCTTGTACTCTCGATAGGGGGCTCGGCCGCACCATAGTCACGAGGTGGCCGCCTGCCTGATGCCGCCCTCTCTGGAGGCCGGCCAGCAGGAGTCGGTCACTCGGAGCACCGTAGGCTTGGGTCAGCCGCCCTCTAGCAGCCGGCCATTGAGCCAGCCGGCTCCCTGAGGGCGGAGCTTCAGCTTGGGGTCCAGCTAGGCGGAGCTGGCCCAAAGTCTTGATAATTTCAGGGACTCAGTTGAGCCTACCTGTGGCCCATTACTCCGACAGTAGTCCCCGAAGCCGGTGAGGCATTACGGTCGAGGGGCAGTGAAGTCTTAGCGGCTTCCCCTCCTCTCCGGGCTCCGAGAAGACGTCGGTACGCCATGGAGCCAGCCAACTGCCGAGGCCGGCCTGGTCCAGGCGGAGCTTGCGTGGTTGGTTTTGAACTTCGAGGCGGGAAACAGGTAGCATGCCTGCTAAGCTTCCCGGGCCGTCGCCCGCCACAGACGCGCCACGCGGTGCACGTCAGCCTGGTCAGCCTGCCATCCCACGCCCTCGACGGGATGTGATACTGGGCCAGGCCCGCTACTACCGTGCCTCGGCAACCGGGCGGATCCGCTACGCCGAAGGGGACGGTTGCCATTCCCACGACCATTTATGGCGTGGTGAATGCGTGCGGTAAATGAGGGTCATGGTGTCATGGGCACAGTTAATCCCACGACCCACGTCCCGCCCCCTCGGCTTCGTAGCCCGAGGGCTATAAGTAGGGAGATGAGAGAGGTCCGGCAAAGCTCTCGCGCCCCTCCCACTCTTCTTCTTCTGCTTGCTCCTCCATTGCTGCTGCTGCTGTTCTGCGCTACCGCAGTGCTGCCACCGTCGTCCGCCACCGACGCTCTTCTCCTTCCCACGCAGCCAGCCGGAAGCCATGGCGCGCGAGAGGGGCGGCGACTGGGACGGATCGACTGTGATCGAAGCTCACATCTCCTTCCTCCGCGACACGCGCCGGATGCCCAGCGCGGCCTTCGTCAAGGCGTGGGTGCCGCCAGAGACAGAGATCTCATCGGCGCCGCGGGGAGACGAGCGGGTCGTCTTCCGCTCGCACTTCCTCCGCGGCTTCGGCCTCCCGGTGAGCGGCTTCTTCCGCTCTTTCCTTGACTTCTACCATCTTCAGCCTCACCACCTCACACCCAACGCCGTGACTCTACTCTCCACCTTTGTCACGGCGTGCAAGGGCTACATCGGCATCCTCCCCACACTCGAGCTGTGGGGAGCGTTCTTTTATGGGAAGCTCGGCACCTCCATCAGGGAGACGGCGGCCGAGTGCGGGGGCTTCGTCGCCGTGCGCCGACCGGTGAAGCGGAACGCCTTCCCCATCATCAAGCTGGCACAGTGGGTGAAGATGTGACAGAGGTCCTACTTCTACATCGAGAACGTAGATCCGGTTGCCGACTTCCTCAACCTGCCGGCCTACGAGGCCGCGCCCCCCCCACAGGGGCTCGGCCCACCTGGGGGTACAAACCGAAGCCGGTGTCGGCGGACGCGGCGGCCGCCATCGGCCGACTCCGAGTGCTCCAGGAGTCGGAGGGCCTCGTGGCCTCCGACCTCCTCGTCGCCTTCATCGAGCGTCGGGTCCTCCCGCTCCAGAGCCGCCCTCATACGATATTCCGGATGGGCGGACACCGCGATCCGTGCCGGCTATGCACGAAAGGGATGCGTACCGAAGTTGCACGGATGGTAAACGAGATCTTCGACCTCAAGGTGTCGGAGGAAGAGTGGCGGTACGGGAAGCGACCGTACTCCCGCCACAATCCGCCGCCCGCTGTAAGTTTCTTCATTTTGTCCTTTGATCTGTTTTCTTCAGCCTCGTTTCTCGTCGTGATGCAGCTCTTTCTTGGTTGCAGATTTACATGTCCGCGACAACGGCCGCCCTCCTGGGGCCGGTTGATGACCTCCAGCCGGATAGGGCGGCGAGCAACTTGGACGACCTCGACTTGGGGGCGGCCACCCTGGCGGACGACGCAACCGGCGGCGGCGGCAGAGCAGACGTCGGCGATGGAGCAGGCGGCTCCAAGGAAGGCGGCGACATGGGGACTTGGCCCGATGACGACGAAGATGAAGACGAACCGCGCCCCGCCCGGAGCTCTGCCACTACCGGCGTCGGCCCCTCCTCAGGGCCGCCTGCCCGCGGCAGCAAGCTCAAGAAGAAGCAGGGTGCTTCCCTGTTCGGCAGTGCCCCGAAGAAGCCCAAGAACCCGGCCGCGGTGACCAGGCGGAAGGAAGCCGCGGCCAAGGTGGCCCAGTATCAGAGGCAGCCGAAGGTGCTCGTTATGGTGTCGGCGTAAGTATCTTTTCCTTACTTCTTGGCTTCTCGTCAATCTGGCGTGAGAGCCCTCTAACTTGTCTTCTTATTTCAGGGCCCCGCTAACCCTTGAGAAGTCGAGCACCGCCTTGGTCCTTAGGTCGGCAGCGACCTCCTCGACCAACCGGCGGATCGACCCGGCCGCCGACCTCCGGGAGACGACAGAGCGGAATGTGCGGGAGGCGCGTGAGGAAGAGGCCGACCGCCTGGCCAAGGAGCAGGCGGACAAGGCCGCCGCGTCCACTAAGAGAGCGCTGGCGCAGGCCGAAGCCCAACTCGCGGAGAAGGAGCAGCTTGCGGAGGCCGTACGCCGCCAAGAGCTGCTGCTAGTGGCGCCCCTGAACACCGCGCCGCCTCCGCCTGAATTCGAGGCGACGACCGGAGGAGCCGGCGACGACCACCCGATCCGGGAGCGGGAGGGCGGCGACGTATCCATGCCGGACGTCTTCGTGCCACCACCCCCGCCTCCGCCGCCTCCGCCAGCCAGCGAGCCGCGGGACGAGCAGCCGGTTGCATTGCCGGTGCCACTTGTTGAAAACACGGTGGTGACGGACCTGATTCCTACGGTCCGCACACCCATGCGCTGCCGTCTGGAGAAGGCGGCCTCAACACCGCGGCCGCAGGAGGTCAGCGCCGCAAGCTCATCGGTCCCGACATCGAAGCGACCAGCGCCGCACCCGTGGGTTGGATACATGGGGGCGGGACGGGCGTCCTGAACCAGGTGTCTCTTGACGTCCAGGTCAAGCTCCGGGCAGAAGCGGAGGCCCTTAGGCACTGCAACAAGGCCTTCTTGGAGTCGCGAACCGCCATCCGTGTAAGTTATCTTTGGCTTTCTTCTTTGGATGATCCTCTTGCTTCTCTTGTGGGGGCGCGCAAGCGCACCCACTGGGTGTAGTCCCCAAGTTCAGGGCCGGCTGCTGAGCAGACGGGTCGGAACATTATCTTGCAATTGTCGACTGCTGATTTCGTCTAATGTCTCTTCTGCACGACTATCACAATCTCTGCGCAACCGCCTACAACTCCAGGGTTCGGGAGCTGGAGACGCAGACTGCCCATGTGGCTGAGAGCAGGGGTAAGTTTCTATCTTCCTTTCTTCGCGGGGGCGCGCTGGCGCACCCACGGGCTGTAGTCCCCGAGGTTCGGGCCGACTGCTGAGCAGTCGGGCCGAATCTCCTCAGTTGTTTCTTTCTTTGTCTTGTCTGCTTGACTGATGCCTTTTTCTTCTTTTTCTTTCTTCAGAGGCCAATGCCGCCTTGCAGCAGCAGCTGGGCGAAGCCAACACCGCCCTGCGTGGCAAGGAGGCAGAGTGCAGCAAGCTGGCCGAGGAGCGGGATCGCCTGGTCGCTCAACTTGCCGAGCAGGCGGAAGCCTTCAAGGCGGCCCAGCTGAAGGTGAAGACGACGGAGACCAACCTCCTCACCGAGTTTGAGATCGAGCGCTCTGCCTGGACTGACAAGGAGGCCCAGATGACGACCTGCTTCAGCAGCATTGAAGACTTGGTCGATGGTAAGTCTCATTCTCTTGATTTCTTGTTTTGAACTGTCAGCCCTTGCTTATAGCCTTGGCCTTTTTCTTCTTCCGTTCGGACAGACTTCTTCCCGGGCCATTCTGTAGCCGCAATCCAAATGATCGAGGCCCAGCGCGAGGAGCGAAGGGCGGAGGGTGCGCAAATCGCCGCTGATGCTCCCCGGACTCTTGGTGAACAGGTCCTCGGCATTCAGGCCCGGCTTTGGCCTGCTCATCGCACACTATGCCGCCTCCAGCGCATCGGAGCCCAGGCGGTCTCCGCCCTCTGGTCGGGCTTGTCGGCTCCGCGTACCCCAAGTCGGACTGCCGACTGGCTGGAGATGGTGGCCGGCCGCCTGGAAGCCTGGAAAGGCTCAGTAGCCCAGGCAGGGGCGCGCCGGGCCTTGGAATTCGTCAAGGCGTGGTACCCTGGGCTAGATCTAGCCCAGTTGACCATGTTCCGGCTGGAAGCACAGGAGGAGCTGGCGGTGGTGGAAGCTGAGCTCATCAACAGGGCGGCGGTGATCGCTGACTTCACTGACACCAGCGTCTTTGTCCCGGAGGTGGTCGAGGAAGGCGGTGAAGCTCCGCAAGAGTGGCTCGGGTTAAACCCGGAGGACAGCGAAGATTCAGCTGAAGTCATCGACTCCAGCGACGAAGGGGAAGACGGGGAGGAGGAAGAGGAGGAGGAGGAGGACGATGAGGAGAGCGACGTCGATGAGGTCGGGGCGGACGGTCATCCCCAACCTGACCGGGCCTCAAGCAACGAGCCACGCACCGAGGTGCCGACCGCTAATGGAGGCGTCCAGGTGGGGGCCGACCAGCCACTCGTTCCTCCGATGGACGCCACCGACTCCGTCCTCCAGCCCTCCGCCGCCCCGTCTGCAGCTGGCGATTCCTCCGCTCAGATGGAGCCGCCTGCCGCGCCAGGCGGTGCGGCCGACTCCAGCATCCAGCCAGAGTCTTCTGCCACACCATCCAGCGCTACCCAGCAGGATCCTTCTGCTGCGCCAACCGGTGTCGCCCAGCCGGAGTCTTCTGCTGCACCAACCGGCGCCACCCAGCCGGAGTCTTCTGCTGCTCCTTAGGATTTTATCTGCTTTCTGCTTGCTGCTCTAAACATTTTGTTAAATTCACGCAATTCCACCCGCGGGCTGTATATCAAAACTTTGTTTGAATGTCGGCCAGAGGCCTTTATCCATGTGAACATTCTATCATTGCTTATACTTGTTGTGCCGACCTCCAGCCTTTCTTCCCTTTTTCTCCTTGGTTTTTTCCTTTGCCGCCCTCCCTTGGCTATGCTCTTACCAACCGAGCAGCCGCTCTGCAGACTGTGGCTGGGTTGAGTACTTTAGCTGTTTTTTTGGGGGGGGGGGGCTAGTACTTAGCCATTCGGAGTTTTTTGGTAATGAAAGCGGAGGCCGGCCGTTTGGCTGCCAAGCAGCCAGACGGCTAGGTGCGATGCCGCCCTCTACTATATGTGTTTTCTTCCTTAGTCGTTTTTTCGTGTGGGGCACTGTTTTGCAACCTTTGCCCACCATACAGTTGCTCTGCGAACTGTGGCTTCTGACAACGGAAGTTTTTGGTGCCGACGCACTACTTGTCCGGCTGCAGGAGGCGGCATATTGTAGAAGGCGGCGAGGCTCCGGGCCGACTAGTCGAACCTGGTGCCAGGCGAAAGAAATAAAACTACACCTTCTCATAGGCATAACACTTATCATATAGATAAAAGAGGGCAGTCCCCGAGCTCTTCTCGGAGGACCCGGAGTCTTTATACATAGTACAAAAGGTAGCATGATACATACTCCTTTCAATTGTAAAACCTTCAGAGGAGGTTTGCGTTCCATGGCCTCTCCGTCTCTTTGCCTGAATCATCTTTCTTGCGTGCTCTGGGCTTCTGGGCATCGATCAGATAGTAGGCATCGTTGCCCAACACCTTACTGATGATGAAAGGGCCTTCCCAAGGTGCCGAGAGCTTGGGCTGTCCGGCTGTTCGCTGGATCAGCCGGAGCACAAGGTCTCCCTCCAGGAAGGATCTTGGCTTCACCTTGCGGTTGTAGTATCGGCGCAGACTCTGCTGGTAGATGGCCGAACGGCTGAGTGCCAACAACCGACCTTCCTCCAGCAAGTCGATGCCGTATTCTTGCGCCTCCTTGGCGTCCACCTTGGTGTACATGGTGACTCTTGGGGAGTCGAACTCAATATCTGTCGGGATGACGGCTTCGGCACCATAGACGAGGAAGAAGGGTGTGAAGCCGGTTGACTTGTTCGGAGTTGTGCACAAGCTCCAGAGGATGACCGGCAGCTCATCGAGCCAGCAGCCGGCCGAACGCTCCAGAGGCTCGACCAGTCGGGGCTTGAGGCTGGACAGAATGAGGCCGTTTGCACGCTCCACTTGGCCATTTGACTGTGGGTGGGCAACGGATGCTAAGTCCAGGCGGATGCCCTGTGTTGCACAGAAACGAGCCAAAGCTCCTTTGGTGAAGTTGGTGCAATTATCGGTGATGATGCTGTGTGGTATGCCATATCGCGTGGTAATGTCGGCGATGAAGGTCACGGTAGTCGGCCCATTTAGCTTCTTGATTGGTTTTGCCTCTATCCACTTGGTGAACTTGTCCACAACAACAAGTAAGTGAGTCATACCACCGCGGGCCGTTTTGAATGGTCCTACCATATCCAGCCCCCAAACAGCAAAGGGCCAGGCTATGGGAACGGTCTTGAGTGCAGAAGCCGGCAGGTGTGGCTTGGAATGGAACATCTGACACCCTTGACACTTCTGAACTAGCTCTTTGGCCTCTTCTAGGGCAGTCGGCCAGAAGAACCCATGGCGAAAAGCCTTGGCCACAAGTGATCTTGAAGCCGCGTGGTGGCCGCACTCGCCTTGGTGGATATCCCTGAGTATTGCTTGGCCTTGGTCCGACTCCACACAACACTGATAAACCCCTGTGACACTTCGTCGCACAAGCTCTTTATTGACTATGGTGTAGGCTGCTGCTCGCCTTTGCACTTGTCGGGCTGAGATCTCATCAGTCGGCAGCTCTTTATTCACCAAGAACTTGAGGATTGGCTGAGCCCATGAAGGCGCCGCAATTTCTTCGACTGCCACTACTGCAACTTGTATGAGGGCAGTTGGGCCGGGAGGCGGCGGGTTGGCAGCTGCTTCCACCTGCTGTGTTGAAGAAGTCCCCAGGCCGACTACTGAAGTCCCCGGGCCGAGCTCTGGAGTCCCCGAGCTGGGTGTGGCTGCAGCAGTCCCCGGGCCACCTGTTGAAATCCCCGTGCCGGCCTCTGGGATTGTTAAGTCAGATCCGACTGCTTCGGGGGGGGGCATGAAGATGGAGTCTGAATCAGGAGATGGCTTGACAGACGGCTTTAGAAGGCGGCGTAGGGCAACGCCGGCTGGTATTGCTTGTCGGGTGGAGCCAATTCTGGCCAAGGCATCTGCTTGCTCGTTGTCGTTTCTTGGCACGTGAAGGAACTCGCACCCATCAAAGTATCCGCTGAGTTGCTGCACGAGGAAGCGATAGCTTGCCATGTTTGCATCCTTGGCGTCCCAGTCGCCTGACGACTGTTGGACCACCAAGTCAGAGTCACCATAACACAGGATCCGGCGGATGCCGAGTTCCTTGGCAAGCCGGAGCCCGTGTATGAGTGCCTCATATTCAGCTACATTGTTGGAGGTGGCGAAGTGGACTTGCAGCATGTATTTGAGCTTGTCGCCCTTGGGAGAGGTGAGGATGACGCCGGCTCCCAGACCAGTGCGCACTTTTGAACCATCAAAATGCATCCGCCAATGAGTGGAGTCTGGTGCATGCGGCAAATACTGGGTCTCGGCCCAGTCGACGAGGAAGTCGGCCAGCACTTGTGACTTAATGGCGGTGCGGGGCTGGTAGTAGATGGTGTAAGGGGCCAGATCAATAGCCCACTTGGCCACTCGGCCAGAGGCGTCTCGGCTCCCAATGATCTCAGCAAGCGGAGCCATGCAGACGGTTATTGGGTGCTCTTGAAAGTAAGGCTTCAGCTTCTTGGCGGCAAAATGCACGCCGTAACACATCTTCTGGTAGTGTGGGTAGTTTTGCTTGGAGGCGGACAGTACTTCGCTCAAGTAATACACCGGTCTCTGGACCGACAATGCTCTGTCCTCCTCCTTGCGCTCTACCACCATGACTATGCTGACAACCCGACTGGTGGCTGCAATGTAGAGGAGCATGGGCTCCTTCTTAGTCGGAGCCGCCAGGATAGGTGGGGTTGCCAACATCTTCTTGAGTTGGAGAAATGCCTCGTCTGCCTTGTCGTTCCACTCGAAAAAAGTGGTCTTCTTCATGAGTTGGTACAGGGGAAGGGCCTTCTCGCCCAGCCGGCTGATGAAACGGCTAACTGACGCCAAGCAGCCGGTGAATTTCTGCACGTTCAGCAGTCGGGTGGGTACTTTCATCATCTCAATTGCCTTGATCTTCACAGGGTTGCACTTTATGCCGCGTTCTGAGACCAGGAAGCCGAGAAGCTGGCCGGCTGGCACCCCAAAGACGCATTTCTCCGGGTTGATCTTGATCTGGAATCGGCGCAGGTTCTCAAAGGTTTCCTTGAGATCTTCTAGCAGAGTGCCACGCTTCTCCGTCTTCACCACCACATCATCCACATAGACATGGGCATTTCTGCCGAGCTGCTTGAGGAGACACTTTTGTATGCAACGCTGAAAGGTGGCGCCAGCATTGTGCAAGCCGAACGTCATCGTCAGGTAGCAGAAGGCTCCAAATGGCGTGATGAAGGCGGTCTTCAGCCTATCGGTCGGGTTCAGCTTTATCTGGTGGTAACCTGAGTATGCATCCAAGCAACTCAACAGCTCGCATCCGGCTGTGGAGTCTATCACTTGGTCAATCCTTGGTAGAGCAAACGGATCTTTGGGGGCAGGCCTTGTTAAGGCTTGTATAGTCAATGCACATACGCCACTTCTTATTCTTCTTCAGCACTAGGACTAGGTTGGCTAGCCATTCTGGAAAAAACACCTCCATGATAAATCCGGCTGCTAGAAGCCGGGCTATCTCTTCTCCAACAACTCTTCTCTTCTCCTCCGACAGGCGGCACAAGGGCTGCCTGACCGGCTTGACGTCAGGTCGGACATGTAACTTGTGCTCGGCGAAATCCATCGGAACACCCGGCATGTCTTTGGGAGACCATGCAAAGATGTCCCGATTCTCACGGAGGAAATCAACAAGCTCGCTTTCCTATTTGCTGTCTAGGTTCGCACCTACGACAGCGTGCCTCTCCGGGTGCTCCGGGTCCAAGGGTATCTTCTTTGTTTCCTTTGCTGGCTTGAACGAGCCCTCTACATCCGACTCCTTGGGGAAGGGTGACATTTCCGGCTTCTTGCCTGCCATCGCCACCACCCGCTCTAGGAGCCGCTTCTCGGCTACAATCATGAGGGACTCGGCCAGCCGGCTACTATCCGCGGTGCAGGCGGCCGACTTCTTGTAGTCTCCGACTACAGTTAGGATTCCCTTAGTACTTGGCATCTTCATCTTGAGGTAGGCGTAGTGGGGGGCCGCCATGAACTTGGCCAGGGCAGGCCGGCCAAGCAGCGCATGGTAAGTGCTCTCCAAGTCCACCACCTCAAACCAAACTGGCTCTCGGCGGAAATGATTCTTGTCTCCAAAGAGGACATTGATCTGAGTCTTGCCGATTGGTGAGCAGGAAAGGCCAGGGACTATGCCATGGAATACAGTCCGGCTGGGGAGGAGTTGCTTCTGTTTGATTCCCAGCTTCTCCATTGTGTCACGGTACAGGATGTTTATGCTGCTGCCGCCGTCTATCAAGATCCTGGAGAAGCGAGCCGCCCGCCTTTCCGTTGCAAGGGTTGCATCTAGGACTAAGGCATAGGAACCGGGGGACGGCATCACTTCCGGGTGGTCGGCCCTGCTCCAACTGATGGGCTTTTCTGACCAGTGCATGAACTCTGGGGTGCTCGAGGCCACTGCATGCACCTCTTGCTGTTGTTGCCGTCTGTTGCGCCTATCATCGGCCACACTAGTGAATACAACATAGGCTCCATGCTCTGCGGGATACTCATCTTGTATGGCGCCGACTGGTAGGGCCGCCGGCTGCTGGGGAGGAGGAGGCGGCGGACCGGCAGGCGGAGGAGGTAGGAGGCCATCTCCCTTAGCAATCTTGGTGAGCTAGTCACACTTTCGGGTGGTATGATTGGACGACTTCGCGCCAATATGGAACTTGCAGGGGATGTCAAGGGTCTGCTCATACGAGAAGGCAGGCAGCCAGTTGGGCTTGCTGCCCTTCTGACGCTTGGGCGCCGGCTGTCCCTCCGGCTGCTGATCCTCGACTGTCGCCACCTGCCGGTTGTTGGAAGCCGGCTGGGTGGCCTTCCGCTTGTTGTCGTTTGGGGGCTGTCTCCGACTGGTCTCACCAGCCGGAGTCCGAGGAGCTTGAGGCGCTACCTTGCCGGATGCATCGACTAAGATCTCCGCCTTCATGGAGGAGTCGGTCGTGGCGTGCTTGTCGGCGATGATTAGTAGCTCATCGAGGGTTGCGGGCTCGTCGCAGAGGAGTCAATGCTTGAGGAGGGTGCCCTCTCAGCACCCGGCGGTGAAGTACTCGATGGCCTGCACCTCGTGCATGCCCTCGCAGGAGTTGCGCAGCTCGGTCCAACGCGTGAGGTAGTCGCGAGTCGACTCCGTGGGCCCTTGGATGCACAAGGAGAGCTGTCGGGGGTTGGGAGCCCACTTGTAGGTGCTGGTGAAGTTGCGGATGAAGACCTCAGTGAAATCAACCCAGCTGTTAATGCTGTGGGGCTTCAGGCTGTTGAGCCATGTCCGGGCAGTGCCTTGAAGCATGAGCGGGACGTATTTCACGGCAACGCGCTTGTTGCCGTTCGCTATACTGACGGCCGTGGAGTAATCGACCAGCAAGTCCTCCGGCTTCACAGAGCCGGTGTACTTGGGCGTGTATTGCGGGAGGGTGAACCCTTCGGGGAAGGGCTCATCTCAGATTCGGGGGCCGAAACAGGGCGGGCCCAGCGCATCTTCTTCTTCTAGCGCCAGGGATCGGTTGGGACGATCGATCCGATGGCGGGCTGTTGGAAATATGCCCTAGAGGCAATAATAAAATGATTATTATTATATTTCCTTATTCATGATAATTGTCTGTTATTCATGCTATAATTGTGTTATCCGAAAATCGTAATACATGTGTGAATACATAGACCACAACATGTCCCTAGTGAGCCTCTAGTTGACTAGCTCATTGATCAACTGATAGTCATGCTTTCCTGACTATGGACATTGGATGTCGTTGATAACAGGATCACATCATTAAGAGAATGATGTGATGGACAAGACCCAATCCTAAGCATAGTACAAGATCGTGTAGTTCGTTTGCTAGAGCTTTTCCAATGTCAAGTATCTTTTCCTTAGACCATGAGATTGTGTAACTCCCGGATACCGTAGAAGTGCTTTGGGTGTGCCAAACGTCACAACATAACTGGGTGACTATAAAGGTATACTACGGGTATCCCCGAAAGTATCTGTTGGGTTGAGACGGATCGAGACAGGGATTTTTCACTCCGTATGACGGAGAGGTATCTCTGGGCCCACTCGGTGATGCATCATCATAATGAGCTCAATGTGACCAAGTCTTTGGTCACGAGATCATGCACTATAGTACGAGTAAAGTGACTTGCCGGTAATGATATTGAATGAGGTATTGGGATATCGACGATCGAATCTCGGGCAAGTAATGTACCGATCGACAAAGGGAATTGTATACGGGGTTACTCGAATCCTCAACATCATGGTTCATCCGATGAGATCATCGTGGAGCATGTGGGAGCCAACATGGGTATCCAGATCCCGCTGTTGGTTATTGACCGGAGAGTCGTCTCGGTCATGTCTGCATGTCTCCCGAACCCGTAGGGTCTACACACTTAAGGTTCGGTTACGCTAGGGTTGTAGAGATATTAGTATGCAGTAACCCGAAACTTGTTCGGAGTTCTGGATGAGATCCCGGACGTCACGAGGAGTTCCGGAATGGTCCGGAGGTGAAGAATTATATATAGGAAGTCAGGTTTCGGCCATCCGGAAAGTTTCGGGGGTCACCGGTATTTTACCAGGACCACCGGAAGGGTCCCGGGGATCCATCAGGTGGGGCCACCTATACCGGAGGGCCCCATGGGCTGAAGTGGGAGGGGAACCAGCCCCTGGTGGGCTGGTGCGCCCCCCCTTGGGCCGCCCTGCGCCTAGGGTTGGAAACCCTAGGGGTGGGGGCGCCTCCACCAAGCTTGGGGGGCAAGTTTCCCCCCTTGCCGCCGCCCCCCTTGGAGATTGGTTCTCCTAGGGCCGCCCCCCCTAGGGGCCCTATACAAAGAGGGGGGAGGGAGGGCAGCCGCACCCAAGTCTCTGGCGCCTTCCTCTCCCCCTGCAACACCTCTCCCTCTCGTAGAGCTTGGCGAAGCCCTGCCGAGATCGCTGCTGCATCCACCACCACGCTGTTGTGCTGCTGGATCTCCATCAACCTCTCCTTCCCCCTTGCTGGATCAAGAAGGAGGAGACGTCTTCCCCAACCGTACGTGTGTTGAACACGGAGGTGTTGTCCATTCAGCACTAGGATCATCGGTGATTTGGATCACGACGAGTACGACTCCCTCAACCCTGTTCTCTTGAATGCTTCCGCTCGTGATCTACAAGGGTATGTAGATGCACTCCTCTCTCTCGTTGCTAGATGAACTCCATAGATTGATCTTGGTGAAGCATAGAAATTTTTATTTTCTGCAACGTTCCCCAATAGTGGCATCATGAGCTAGGTCTATGCGTAGTTTTTTTGCACGAGTAGAACACAAATCTGTTGTGGGTGTAGATGTTGTCAATCTTCTTGCCACTACTAGTCTTATTTTTCTTCGTCGGCATCATGGGATGAAGCGGCCCAGACCGACCTTACACGTACGCTTACGTGAGATAGGTTCCACCGACTGACATGCACTAGTTGCATAAGGTGGCTAGCGGGTGTCTGTCTCTCCCACTTTAGTTGGAGCGGATTCGATGAAAAGGGTCCTTATGAAGGGTAAATAGAAATTGGCATATCACGTTGTGGCTTTTACGTAGGTAAGAAACGTTCTTGCTAGAACCCTATTGCAGCCACGTAAAAACATGCAACAACAATTAGAGGACGTCTAACTTGTTTTTGCAGCATATGCCTTGTGATGTGATATGGCCAAAAGTTGTGATCAATGATATATATATGTGATGTATGAGATCATGTTCTTTTAATAGGAATCACAACTTGCTTGTCGATGAGTATGACAACCGGCAGGAGCCATAGGAGTTGTATTAATTATTGTATGACCTGCGTGTCAATGATTAAACGCCATGTAATCACTTTACTTTATTGCTAAACCATTAGCCATAGTAGTAGAAGTAATAGTTGGCGAGCAACTTCATGGAGACACGATGATGGAGATCATGGTGTCATGCTGGTGACGAAGATGATCATGGCGCCCCGAAGATGGAGACCAAAGGAGCTATATGATGTTGGCCATATCATGTCACTATTTGATTGCATGCGATGTTTATCATGTTTTTGCATCTTGTTTACTTAGAACAACGGTAGTAAATAAGGTGATCCCTCATAATAATTTCAAGAAACTGTTCCCCCTAACGGTGGGCCGTTGCAAAAGTTCGTTGTTTCGAAGCACCACGTTATGATCGGGTGTGATAGATTCTAACGTTCACATACAACGGGTGTAAGACAGATTTACACATGCATAAACACTTAGGTTAACTTGACGAGCCTAGCATGTACACACATGGCCTTGGAACACAAGAGACCGAAAGGTCGAACATGAGTCGTATGGAAGATACGATCAGCATGGAGATGTTCACCGATGATGACTAGTCCGTCTCACGTGATGATCGGACACGACCTAGTTGACTCGGATCATGTATCACTTAGATGACTAGAGGGATGTCAAATCTGAGTGGGAGTTCATTAAATAATTTGATTAGATGAACTTAATTATCATGAACTTAGTCTAAAAACCTTTGCAAAAATGTCTTGTAGATCAAATGGCCAACGCTCATGTCAACCTCAACTTCAACGCGTTCCTAGAGAAAACCAAGCTGAAAGATGATGGCAGCAACTATACGGACGGGGTCCGGAACTTGAGGATCATCCTCATAGCTGCCAAGAAATCATATGTCCTAGAAGGACCGCTAGGTGAAGCACCCATCCTAGAGAACCAAGACGTTATGAACGCTTGGCAGTCATGTGCTGATGATTACTCCCTCGTTCAGTGCGGCATGCTTTACACTTAGAACCGGGGCTCCAAAAGCGTTTTGAGCAACACGGAGCATATGAGATGTTCGAGGAGCTGAAAATGGTTTTCCAAGCTCATGCCCGGGTTGAGAGATATGAAGTCTCCGACAAGTTCTATAGTTGTAAGATGGAGGAAAATAGTTCTGTCAGTGAGCACATACTCAAAATGTCTGGGTTGCACAACCGCTTGTCCCAGCTGGACATTAACCTCCCGGACGAGGCGGTCATTGACAGAATCCTTCAGTCGCTCCCACCTAGCTACAAGAGCTTCGTGATGAACTACAATATGCAGGGGATGGTGAAAACTATTCCTAAGTATTTTCAATGCTGAAGTCAGCGGAGGTGGAAATCAAAAAGGAACATCAAGTGTTGATGGTCAATAAAACCACTAAGTTCAAGAAAGGCAAGGGTAAGAAGAACTTCAAGAAGGACGACAATGAAGTTGCCGCGCCCGGTAAGCCAGTTGCCGGGAAGAAGCCAAAGAATGGACCCAAGCCTGAGACTGAGTGCTTTTATTGCAAAGGGAAGGGTCACTGGAAGCGGAACTGCCCCAAATACTTAGCGGACAAGAAGGCCGGCAACACTAAAGGTATATGTGATATACATGTAATTTATGTGTACCTTACCAGTACTCGTAGTAGCTCCTGGGTATTTGATACCGGTGCGGTTGCTCATATTTGTAACTCAAAGTAGGAGCTGCGGAATAAGCGGAGACTGGCGAAGGACGAGGTGACGATGCGCGTCGGGAATGGTTCCAAGGTCGATGTGATCACCGTCGGCACGCTACCTCTACATTTACCTACGGGATTAGTTTTAAACCTCAATAATTGTTATTTAGTGCCAGCTTTGAGCATGAATATTGTATCTGGATCTCGTTTAATATGAGATGGCTACTCATTTAAATCCAAGAATAATGGTTGTTCTATTTATATGAGAGATATGTTTTATGGTCATGCCCCGCTGGTCAATGGTTTATTCTTGATGAATCTCGAACGTGATGTTACACATATTCATAGTGTGAATACCAAAAGATGTAAGGTTGATAACGATAGTCCCACATACTTGTGGCACTGCCGCCTTGGTCACATCGGTGTCAAACGCATGAAGAAGCTCCATGCTGATGGACTTTTAGAGTCTCTCGATTATGAATCATTTGACACATGCGAACCATGCCTCATGGGCAAAATGACCAAGACTCCGTTCTCCAGAACAATGGAGCGAGCAACCAACTTATTGGAAATCATACATACTGATGTGTGCGATCCAATGAGTGTTGAGGCTCGCGGAGGCTATCGTTATGTTCTCACTCTCATTGATGACTTAAGTAGATATGGGTATGTCTACTTGATGAAACACAAGTCTGAGACCTTTGAAAAGTTCAAGCAATTTCAGAATGAGGTAGAGAATCAACATGACCGAAAAATAAAGTTCTTATGATCAGATCGTGGAGGAGAATATTTAAGTCACGAATTTGGTACGCACTTAAGGAAATGTGGAATTGTTTCACAATTGACGCCGCCTGGAACACCTCAGCGTAACGGTGTGTCCGAACGTCGTAATTGCACTTTATTGGATATGGTGCGGTCTATGATGTCTCTTACCGATTTACCCCTATCATTTTGGGGATACGCTCTAGAGACAGCCACATTCACTTTAAATAGGACACCGTCTAAATCCATTGAGACGACACCGTATGAATTATGGTTTGGGAATAAACCTAAGTTGTCGTTTCTAAAAGTTTGGGGATGCGATGCTTATGTCAAGAAACTTCAACCTGAAAAGCTCGAACCCAAGTCGGAAAAATGCATCTTCATAGGATACCCTAAGGAAACCATTGGGTATACCTTCTACCTTAGATCCGAAGGCAAGATGTTTGTTGCCAAGAATGGGTCCTTTTTGGAGAAAGAGTTTCCCTCTAAAGGAGTAAATGGGAGGAAAGTAGAACTCGATGAAGTACTACCTCTTGAACCGGAAAGTAGTGCAGCTCAGGAAAATGTTCTTGTGGTGCCTACACCGACTGGAGAGGAAATTAATGATGATGATCAAGGTACTTCGGATCAAGTTGCTACTGAACTTCGTAGGTCCACGAGGACACGTTCCACACCAGAGTGGTATGGCAACCCTGTCCTGGAAATCATGTTGTTAGACAACGGTGAACCTTCGAACTATGAAGAAGCGATGGCGGGCCCAGGTTCCAACAAATGGCTTGAAGCCATGCAATCCGAGATAAGATCCATGTATGAAAACAAAGTATGGACTTTGACAGACTTGCCCGATGATCGGCGAGCAATAGAAAACAAATGGATCTTTAAGAAGAAGACGGACGCGGATGGTAATGTTACCATCTATAAAGCTCGACTTGTCGTTAAGGGTTATCGGCAAGTTCAAGGGGTTGACTACGATGAGACTTTCTCTCCCGTAACAAAGCTGAAGTCCGTCCGAATCATGTTAGCAATTGTTGCATACTATGATTATGAGATATGGCAGATGGACATCAAAACGACATTCCTTAATGGCTATCTTAAGGAAGAACTGTATATGATGCAGCCGGAAGGTTTTGTCGATCCTGAGAATGCTAACAAGGTATGCAAGCTCCAGCGATCCATTTATGGACTGGTGCAAGCATCTCAGAGTTGGAACATTCGCTTTGATGAGATGATCAAAGTGTTTGGGTTTATGCAGACTTATGGAGAAGCCTGCGTTTACAAGAAAGTGAGTGGGAGCTTTGTAGCATTTCTCATATTATATGTGGATGACATACTTTTGACGGGAAATGATATAGAACTTTTGGACAGCATTAAGGCCTACTTGAATAAGTGTTTTTCAATGAAGGACCTTGGAGAAGCTGCTTACATATTAGGCATCAAGATCTATAGGGATAGATCAAGACGCCTTATAGGTCTTTCACAAAGCACATACCTTGATAAGATATTGAAGAAGTTAAATATGGATCAGTCCAAGAAAGGGTTCTTGCCTGTATTGCAAGGTGTGAGATTGAGCTCGGCTCAATGCCTGACCACGGCAGAAGATATAGAAGAGATGAGTGTCATCCTCTATGCCTCAGCCATAGGGTCTATTATGTATGACATGCTGTGTACCAGACCTGATGTAAACCTTGCCGTAAGTTTGGTAGGAAGGTACCAAAGTAATGCCGGCAAGGAACACTGGACAGCGGTCAAGAATATCCTGAAGTACCTGAAAAGGACACAGGACATGTTTCTCATTTATGGAGGTGACGAAGAGCTCGTCGTAAAGGGTTACATCGATGCTAGCTTCGACACAGATCTGGATGACTCTAAGTCACAAACCGGATACATGTATATTTTGAATGGAGGGGCAGTAAGCTGGTGCAGTTGCAAGTAGAGCGTCGTGGCGGGATCTACATGTGAAGTGGAGTACATGGCAGCCTCGGAGGCAGCGCATGAAGCAATCTGGATGAAGGAGTTCATCACCGACCTAGGAGTCATACCCAATGCGTCGGGGCCAATCACCCTCTTCTGTGATAACACTGGAGCTATTGCCCTTGCCAAGGAGCCCAGGTTTCACAAGAAGACCAGGCACATCAAGCGTCGCTTCAACTCCATTCGTGAAAATGTTCAAGATGGAGACATAGATATTTGCAAAGTGCATACGGATCAGAATGTCGCAGATCCGTTGACTAAACCTCTTCCGCGAGCAAAACATGATCAACACCAGAACTCTATGGGTGTTCGATTCATCACAATGTAACTAGATTATTGACTCTAGTGCAAGTGGGAGACTGTTGGAAATATGCCCTAGAGGCAATAATAAAATGATTATTATTATATTTCCTTGTTCATGATAATTGTCTGTTATTCATGCTATAATTGTGTTATCCGGAAATCGTAATACATGTGTGAATACATAGACCACAACATGTCCCTAGTGAGCCTCTAGTTGACTAGCTCGTTGATCAACTGATAGTCATGGTTTCCTGACTATGGACATTGGATGTCATTGATAACGGGATCACATCATTAGGAGAATGATGTGATGGACAAGACCCAATCCTAAGCATAGCACAAGATCGTGTAGTTCGTTTGCTAGAGCTTTTCCAATGTCAAGTATCTTTTCCTTAGACCATGAGATCGTGTAACTCCCGGATACCGTAGGAGTGCTTTGGGTGTGCCAAACGTCACAACGTAACTGGGTGACTATAAAGGTATACTACAGGTATCCCCGAAAGTATCTGTTGGGTTGACACGGATCGAGACTGGGATTTGTCACTCCGTATGATGGAGAGGTATCTCTGGACCCACTCGGTAATGCATCATCATAATGAGCTCAACGTGACCAAGTGTTTGGTCATGGGATCATGCATTACAGTACGAGTAAAGTGACTTGCCGGTAACGAGATTGAATGAGGTATTGGGATACCAACGATCGAATCTCGGGCAAGTAACGTATCGATTGACAAAGGGAATTGTATACGGGGTTACTCGAATCCTCGACATCGTGGTTCATCCGATGAGATCATCGTGGAACATGTGGGAGCCAACATGGGTATCCAGATCCCGCTGTTAGTTATTGGCCGAAGAGTCGTCTAGGTCATGTCTGCATGTCTCCCGAACCCGTAGGGTCTACACACTTAAGGTTTGGTGACGCTAGGGTTGTAGAGATATTAGTATGCAGTAACCCGAAAGTTGTTCGGAGTCCCGGACGAGATCCCGGACGTCACGAGGAGTTCCGTAATGTTCCGTAGGTGAAGAATTATATACAGGAAGTCAGGTTTCGGCCATCGGGAAAGTTTCGGGGGTCACCGGTATTGTACCGGGACCACGGGAAGGGTCCCAGGGGTCCATCGGGTGGGGCCACCTATCCCGGAGGGCCCCATGGGCTGAAGTGGGAGGGGAACCAGCCCCTGATGGGCTGGTGCGCCCCCCCTTGGGCCCCCCTGCGCCTAGGGTTGGAAACCCTAGCGGTGGGGGCGCCTCCACCTGGCTTGGGGGGCAAGTTTCCCCCCTGGCCACCGCCCCCCTTGGAGATTGGATCTCCTAGGGCCGGCGCCCCCTAGGGCCCCTATATAAAGTGGGGGGAGGGCAGCCGCACCCAAGTCTCTGGTGCCTCCCTCTCCCTTTGCAACACCTCTCCCTCTCGTAGAGCTTGGTGAAGCCCTGCCGAGATCGCTGCTGCATCCACCACCACGCTGTCGTGCTGCTGGATCTCCATCAACCTCTCCTTCCCCCTTGCTGGATCAATAAGGAGGAGACGTCTTCCCCAACCGTACGTGTGTTGAACGCAGAGGTGCTGTCCGTTCAGCACTAGGATCATCGGTGATTTGGATCATGACGAGTACGATTCCCTCAACCCCGTTCTCTTGAACGCTTCCGCTCGCGATCTACAAGGGTATGTAGATGCACTCATCTCTCTCGTTGCTAGATGAACTCCATAGATTGATCTTGGTGAAGCGTAGAAAACTTTATTTTCTGCAATGTTCCCCAATACGGGCATCATTCTCTCCGACTCCCTCTCGGCGGCCAAGGTGGTCGCCGAGTGTCGGATGCGTGACAGGAGGCGGAGTGGGGTACCTCGCTCCACGAGGCGGGGGAGGCGGCTGGTCGCCTCGCTGTTCTACTGCACGAGGGCGGCCGTCCTCATCCCGCTCGATGGAGAGGCGCGTCCGGCTGCGGCTGGCAGCCGACTCGTTGCCCTTTCCTCCGCGGGCGCCACCGGTCGGCGTCCGGGATGTCGCCCCATGATCTTGGCGTGGGGGCGGCTCGTTGTTTCGTCGGGCTGGGACTTCAGCGCGGCAGGCAGCCTCGTGCTAAGCGGCAGCCACGTCTAGGAGCTGCTGGACACGCTCCGTCATGTGGCGGCGCTCATCGCCGTCGTATTTGTCCAGCTCATCCGTCACCGCTTGGGCGGCCCGGATGTTCTCTGCAGGCATGGCGTAGACGGGGCGCTCCGATCCGAACATGCTAGCGATGGTCACGCCACACTGCCGAACTTTTCGGAGGCGGCTAGGCCCCTCAGGAGCCGGCGTGCCGCCTACGGCCCGGTCCATCTCGCGCCGGTAGGCGTCCGAAAGCCAGCGCATACTGGCCAGGTGGCCAGCAATTTCGAGAAGCTGGAGGCGGCGTGCCTCCAGCGCCTCAGCGTCCGCGCCCTCGGGAATGGGCGCCGTGAGGTCGCGCAGAGTTGCGTCGAGGGGATCTTGAGCATGCTCGTTCGAGTGTTCTCCACTGTTGATGACGAGCACCTCTGTGATGGTGCTGCCACCACTGTGCTCGCGAGGAGGCGGCTCTTCATAGACCACCATGTTGGTGGGGAACGCGTCGAGCGACACCGTGTCGGAGTCGACGATCATCGATCGATGGAGCCGACAGACTCCAGGTCCGCAGCAGGCTCGCTGGTGACATGGAGCTGGTAGAGGAGGCTGACAAGGTGGCTCTCAGGGCAGCTAGTGCCCGCGTCGGAGGCCGGCTCATCGTAGAGGTCGATCTCGCCGACAAGGTCGGCGAGGCAGCTCGCCGCGCAGGCGATCTCCGCGCCGTGCAGCACGTCAGAGCTGACGCCGTCGGGCGTGCTGGGCTGGCTTCGCTCGTCAGGAAGGAACAGGGTTCCCGTCTAGAGCAGATCTCCGGGAGACGGTGCGCCTCGCCCCACGGTGGGCGCCAAATGTCGGGGGTTGGGTACAACATATGCCAACAAATGGCTTATCATGGTGGGGGCGAGTAGAATGTCGCCGGTGCTTGGAAGCAGGATAAGACGTAGACACGTAGGCCGGTGAACTTTACCCAGGTTGGGGGCTCTCCGTGGAGATAATACCCCTACTCCTGCTCTGCGGGGTCTCCGCATGATCACTAAGGCACTAGTGCTACAAGTTGCTCCTTGAGCTGTGTCTAGAGGTAGGAGAAGGCGAGGCTAGCTCTTCCCTACCCTAGGTAACTGTCTAGTTCTATCAGGGTCCGAACCCTTTGCATGGGTGGCCTGGGGGGCTTATATAGGCCTACCCCCCCAGGGGTACAATGGTAATCCGTCCGGGTGCTGGGTCTGGCTGTCAGTGTCTCCAGCCTCTGGCTTCTCCACCGACCGTTGGGGCCCGCCGCCTGGTGGGCCCCGCCGATTGGTTGGTGGTTGCTTACTGTAGCCGTGTCGTTGATGACGGGGGCTTGGTCATCTTAGTGTGGCTACAGTCTCGGCACCTGGTGGGAGGCCACTATAGCCACACCTGGTCTCGTCGTCTTAATGGCATGCTTTCCTCGGGGCAAGGGACGGCCGCCTGCTGGAGGCCGGCCCCTCCCGAATCCGTCTGGTGGAGCTTCTGCTGTCTTCTACGGGGTCACTTCCCGATAGGGCCCGCCACCGGTACGCCGTACCGACAGGCCGTCGTGGGGAACAGGACTCCGCCTGCTCGGAGCGACGTCAGGGGAGACATGGCACAGTGCCCCGTCGTACGGAGATCTCCGCCTCTACGGAGCACTGTAGCCACGCCTGTCCCGAGCATCGGAGGCGACGTGCTTCATTGTAGCCATGCTCTGTCTTGTACTCTCGATAGGGGCTCGGCCGCACCGTAGTCGCGAGGTGGCCGCCTGCCTGATGCCGCCCTCTCTGGAGGCCGGCTAGCAGGAGTCGGTCACTCGGAGCGCCATAGGCTTGGGTCAGCCGCCCTCTGGCTGCCGGCCGTTGAGCCAGCCGGCTCCCTGAGGGCGGAGCTTCAGCTTGGGGTCCAGCTAGGTGGAGCTGGCCCAAAGTCTTGATAAATCCAGGGACTCGGGTGAGCCTACCCGTGGCCCATTACTCCGACAGGAGCGGAGTCCACTCCTCTTGAGAATAACCCGCCTAACATGGAAGATACAGACAGCCCTAGTTGATACACGAGCTGTTCGAGCATAACAAATAGAATTTCATTTGAAGGTTTGGAGTTTGGCACATACAAATTTACTTGAAACAGCAGGTAGATACCGCATATAGTAAGGTATGGTGGACTCATATGGAATAACTTTGGGGTTTATAGAGTTTGGATGCACAAGCAGTATTTCCGCTTAGTACAGGTGAAGGCTAGAAAGGGACTGGGAAATGACCAACTTAGAGAGTGACAACAGTCATGAACATGCATTAAAATTAATCAACACTGACTGCAAGCATGAGTAGGATATAATCCATCATGAACATAAATATCGTGAAGGCTATGTTGATTTTGTTTCAACTACATGCGTGAACATGTGCCAAGTCAAGTCACTCAAATCATTCAAAGGAGGATACCACCCTATCATACCACATCACAACCATTTTAATAGCATGTTGGCACGCAAGGTAAACCATTATAAACTCCTAGCTAATTAAGCATGGCATAAGCAACTATAATCTCTAATTGTCATTGCAAACATGTTTATTCATAATAGGCTGAATCAGGAACGATGAACTACTCATATTTACAAAAACAAGATAGGTCGAGTTCATACCAGCTTCTCTCATCTCAATCACTCCATCATATATCATCATTATTGCCTTTCACTTGCACGACCGAACAGTGTGGATAATAATTATAGTGCACGTGCATTGGACTAAGCTGGAATCTGCAAGCATTCAATTTCAAGGGAGAAGACAAGGTAATATGGGCTCTTAGTTAAATCAACAATAATGCATATAAGAGCCACTTCAACATTTTCATCATGGTATTCTCCTCTCGACCATCAAAGAAAAGAAAAGAAATAAAACTATTTACATGGGAAAGCTCCCAATAAGCAAAAGAAGAACAAGAAATCTTTTTGAGTTTTCTTCTAATTACTACTACTACAGGCATGGAGAGTAAACTAACTAATTTTTTGTTTTTTCTGAAGGTTATCGAACACACAAGAAAGCTAGAAAAAGAAAATAAACTAGCATGAATAGTACAATGAAAAAGTATGAGCACCGACAACTAGAATGAGTGTGTGAACATGAACGTATTGTCGGTGAGAAATACGTACTCCCCCAAGCTAAGGCTTTTGGCCTAAGTTGGTCTATGCCCATGGATGGCCTGGAGGATATCCGCAGTTGTAACTGGGGTCGTACTGAGATGTGGCATCTAACTGCCACTGGCTGGCAATCTCCTCCGGATCCCACTGATAACAGGATGGTCGATAAGGGTCAAGTGGTGGTTCCGACTCAGACTCTGGAGCTGATGTCTGGCCCCGGTACGCATAAACGGCCTCCGGCAAGACGAGGTAAGTGCTGATCGAGCTGGTCGTGGAGGAAGTCGGTGAGGCCCGCATTATCAGCCAAAGAATATAAATCATCATGAATACCGGCTGCTCTCAAGAAATCATCACAAGGCCATTCACACGGCCGAACTTCCGCGACGCGAGGTTGATTATACTTGGGCTTCTTATTCTCCTTACTTTGTTTATCCTTAGAGCTTTGGCTAGAAGAGCCCCTAAAAATCTCTTCATCATTTTCTGAAAATTTCTGAAATTTTTAGTAACTCAAAATGAAAGTGAACCAAACTCAATAAAATTGATAGCAACTACTCCCACAAGTGCCTAGAGACTATATCATGCATTAGAACTACTTGGGACCATATAAATTTGACATGCAAGCTCAAGAACAGGGTCACCTTAGCAACAAAAATTTGCAATGAATAAAGCACAAGAACAAAAACTAATTGGACCATTGGAGGAGTCACATACCAAAGAACAATCCCCCAAAGCAGTTTTGTGAATGGGCTTTGAGCAAGGAGATCAAAAATGGCAGCAAGATGAGCTAGAACTCGTGCTTGAGCTGGATAGTGATTTTTTTGGGAGGAAGAAGAAGTGTGTGGGTGCAAGAATAAGTGGAGGGGGACCACCATGGGCCCATGAGGCAGGGGGGCGCGCCTAGGGGGGTAGGGCGCGCCCCTGACCCTCGTGGCCAAGTGCTAGCTCCCCTGCTGTGTTCTCAGTGCCAGATATTCTCAAATATTTCAGAAAAAATCATATTAAATTTGCAGGCATTTGGAGAACTTCTATTTTCGGGGTATTTTTTATTGCATGGATAATTCAGAAAACAGACAGAAAATACTATTTTTTGCTTTATTTAACCTAAATAAGAGAAAGTAAAAAGAGGGTACAGAAGGTTGTGCCTTCTAACTTCATCCATCTCATGATCATCAAAAGAAATCCACTAACAAGGTTGATCAAGTCTTGTTAACAAACTCATTCCGAATAACATGGAACCGGAGAAATTTCGAATAACACTAGGTTACCTCAACGGGGATATGAACATCCCCAATAATAAGAATATCATATTTCTTCTTGGCAGTAGGAAGAAGAAATTCAAAACCTCCAATAATAATCGATGGAATTTTTCCAATAGAATTGATGCTATGAACTTGAGGTTGTTTCCTCGGAAAGTGTACCATATGCTCATTACCATTAACATGAAAAATGACATTGCCTTTGTTGCAATCAATAACAGCCCCTGCAGTATTAAAAAATGGTCTACCAAGGATAATCGACATACTATCGTCCTCGGGAATATCAAGAATAACAAAGTCCGTTAAGATAGTAACGTTTGCAACCACAACAGGCACATCCTCACAAATACTAACAGGTATAGCAGTTGATTTACCGACCATTTGCAAAGATATTTCAATAGGTGTCAACTTATTCAATTCAAGTCTACGATATAAAGAGAGGGGCATAACACTAACACCAGCTCCAAGATCACATAAAGCAGTTTTAACATAGTTTCTTTTAATGGAGCATGGTATAGTTGGTACTCCTGGGTCTCCAAGTTTCTTAGGTATTCCACCTTCAAAAGTGTAATTAGCAAGCATGGTAGAAATTTCAGCTTCCTGTATCTTTCTTTTATTTGTAATAATATCCTTCATATATTTAGCATAAGGATTAACTTTAAGCATATCAGTTAAGCGCATACGTAAAAAGATAGGTCTAATCATTTCAGCAAAGCGCTCAAAATCCTCATCATCCTTTTTCTTGGATGGTTTAGGAGGAAAAGGCATGGGTTTCTGAACCCATGGTTCTCTTTATTTACCGTGCTTCCTAGCAACAAAGTCTCTCTTATCATAACGTTGATTCTTTGATTGTGGGTTATCAAGATCAAAAGCAGGTTCAATCTCTACATCATTATTATTGCTAGGTTGAGAATCAACATGAACATTATCATTAACATTGTAACTAGGTTCATGTTCATCACCAGATTGTGTTTCAGCATTAGAAATAGAAATATCATTAGGATTCTCAGGTGTGTGTACAACAGGTTCACTAGAAGCATGCAAAGTCCTATCATTTTTCTTTTTCTTCTTTTTAGAAGGACTAGGTGCATCTACATTATTTCTCTGAGAATCTTGCTCAATTTTCTTAGGGTGACACTTAGGATACAAAGGTTCCTGATTCATTTTATCTGTTCTAGTTGCTACTCTAACAGCAAAATCATGTTTATTATTATATTCATTGAGCAAATCATTCTGAGCCTTAAGTACTTGTCTACTTGAGTGTTAACCATAGAAGCATGTTTACTAATGATTTTAAGTTCATCTTTAACTCTAGCCATATAATCACTCAAGTGTCCAATCATATAAGCATTACTTTTTAATTGTCTACCAACATAAGCATTGAAATTTTCTTGTCTATCCATAAAGTAATCAAATTCATTAAGCATTGGCTAGCAAACTTAGTAGACGGGATTTCAACTTTATCATATCTATAGAGAGAATTTACCTTTACTACCTGTGTCGGGTTATCAAGACCATGTGTTTCTTTGATAGGTGGTATATTAAGGCCATGTATTTCTTCAACAGAAGGTAAATTCTTCACATCTTCAGCTTTAATACCTTTCTCTTTCATAGATTTCTTTGCCTCTTGCATATCTTCAGGACTGAGAAATAGAACACCCCTTTTCTTCGGAGTTGGTTTAGGAGTCGGCTCAGGAATTGGCTTAGGAGTTGGCTCAGGAAGTGTCCAATTATTTTCATGAGTCAACATATTATTCAATTGCAATTCAGCTTGATCGACTATTCTTTCCCTGAAAACACAACCAGCACAACTATCCAAGTGGTCCTAGGAAGCATCAGTTAGTCCATTATAAAAGATATCAAGTATTTCATTTTTCTTAAGAGGATGATCAGGCAAAGCATTAAGTAACCGGAGAAGCCTCCCCCGAGTTTGTGGGAGACTCTCTTTTTCAGTTTGCATGAAATTATATATTTACCTTAAAGCAGCTTGTTTCTTATGAGCAGGGAAATATTTAGCAGAGAAGTAATAAATCATATCCTGGGGACTACACACACACCAGGATCAAGAGAATTAAACCAAATTTTAGCATCACCCTTTAATGAGAATGGAAATATCTTAAGGATGTAATAGTAGCAAGATTTCTCATCATTAGTGAACAGGGTGGCTATATCATTTAACTTAGTAAGATGTGCCGCAACAATTTCAGATTCATAGCCATAGAAAGGATCAGATTCAACCAAAGTAATTATCTCAGGGTCGACAGAGAAATCATAATCCTTATCAGTAACAAAGATAGGCGAAGTAGCAAAAGCAGGGTCATATTTCATTCTAGCATTTAGAGATTTCTGTTTCAACTTAGCTAGTAACTTCTTAAGATCAGATTTATCATTGCAAGCAAGAAAATCTCTAGCAGTTTCTTCATCCATAACATAACCCTCAAAAACAACAGGCAATTCATATTTAGGGGGAGAACCTTCATCATCACTATCTTCAATAATATCGGTTTCAAGAATTTCATTCTCTCTAGCCCAAGCAAGGTGTTCATCAAGATATTCACCTAATGGCACAGTAGTATCAAGCATAGTGGTAGTTTCATCATAAGTATCATGCACGGTAGAAGTGGCATCATCAATAACATGCGACATATCAAAATTAATAGTAGAAGCAAGTTTAGGTGTCGCAAGCTTACTCATAACAGAAGGAGAATCAAGTGCAGAGCTAGATGGCAGTTCCTTACCTCCCCTCGTAGTTGAGGGATAAATCTTAGTTCTTTCCTCTTTCAAATTCCTCATAGTGATCAGCAGATATAAATCCCAAGTGACTCAAAGAATAGAGCTATGCTCCCCGGCAACGGCACCAGAAAATAGTCTTGATAACCCACAATTATAGGGGATCACAACAGTTTTCGAGGGTAGAGTATTCAACCCAAATTTGTTTGTTCGACACAAGGGGAGGCAAAGAATATTCTCAAGTATTAACAGTTGAGTTGTCAATTCAATCACACCTGGATAACTTAATATTTACAGCAAAGTATTTAGTAGCAAAGTAGTATGGAAGTAACGGTAACAGTTTTGTATTAATTGTAACAGTAGCAACGGCAAAGTAACTAAGCAAAGAACAATATGTGAAAATCTCGTAAGCATTGGATCAGTGATGGATAATTATGTCGGATGCGATTCCTCATGTAATAGTTATAACATAGGGTGACACGGAACTAGCTCCAATTCATCAATGTAATGTATGCATGTATTCCGGATATAGTCATACGTGCTTATGGAAAAGAAATTGCATGACATCTTTTGTCCTACCCTCCCGTGGCACCGGGGTCCTAGTGGAAACTAAGGGATATTAAGGCCTCCTTTTAATAGAGTACCGGACCAAAGTATTAACACATAGTGAATACATGAACTCCTCAAACTACGGTCATCACCGGTAAGTATCCCGATTATTGTCACTTCGGGGTTAACGGATCATAACACATAATAGGTGACTATAGACTTGTAAGATAGTATCAAGAACTCCCATATATTCATGAAAACATAATAGGTTCAGATCTGAAATCATGGCACTCGGACCCTAGTGACAAGCATTAAGTATAGCAAAGTCATAGCAACATCAATCTCAGAACATAGTGGATACTAGGGATCCAACCCTAACAAAAATAACTTGATTACATGGTAAATCTCATCCAACTCATCACCGTCTAGCAAGCCTATGATGGAATTACTCACGCACGGCGGTGAGCATCATGAAATTAGTGATGGAGGATGGTTGATGATGACGACGACGTCGAATCCCCCACTTCGGAGCCCCGAACGGACTCCAGATGAGCCCTCCCGAGAGAGTTTAGGGCTTGGCGGCGGCTCCGTATCGTAAAACACGATGAATCTTTCTCTCTGATTTTTTTCTCCGCGAACGTGAATATATGGAGTTGGAGTTGAGGTCGGTGGAGCTTCAGGGGGCCACGAGGTAGGGAGCGTGCCCTAGGGGGGGCGCCCCCACCCTCATGGACAGGGTGTAGGCCCCCTGCCGTTGATTCTTTCGCCAATATTTTTTATTAATTTCAAAAAGTTGCTCCGTGGATTTTCAGGTCATTCCGAGAACTTTTATTTCTACACAAAAACTAACACCATGGCAGTTCTGCTGAAAACAGCGTCAGTCCGGGTTAGTTCCATTCAAATCATGCAAGTTAGAGTCCAAAACAAGGGCAAAAGTGTTTGAAAAAGTAGATACGATGGAGACGTTTCATGCTTCCCTATCTTCTTTCTCTACAGCTCTCGCAACTTCTCAAATCCGTTCTGCTTCGCCGTCGTTTTTTTGCCATACTGTTACCAACTCCCCTGATCTCTCACGTGCGATCTCGTCCCTCTACAGCCTCCCGCTCATCATGCGTGCTTTTCTGAGTTCATTCCTTGGCTCCCCATGTTTATGATCTATCTCGAGCTATTGCAAGGCGTGGCGGGGTCGAAGCTATGACTGCAATATGTTGGCAGGAGAAGGAGCAAGACGGGCCGTGTGGTGCTGCAATGTCAGGCATGCCGTGCTTCAAGGTCATTGCCCACTGCCGCAAACCGACCATGCGGCGCTGCGGTGTTGTTGTTGAAAAGATGGCCCGCATTACTGCAAGATGGAGCAGGGGATGGAAACATCTTCTGCAGACCTGCATTCGTACGGTGGTGCCACCCCGCAAAAAAAAAACATGCTGCTGCAAGCTGATGTCGGCGCCTCCACTGCTGCAAAGCGATCACACGATGCAAGGAACGAACGTATATGCTGCAAACTGAGCACACAGTTCTTAGCAACTTCGATTGGGAATCAAAGCTTCCACCCAAGGTAGCAAAAAAATGTTCAGATCCGAGGAAATAATAGGAAGGAAAAGCCCCCCTCCTCTCACGAATGAGTTGTTTTCATAGGACACCGACGGTGGCGTGCACGATTCACCGAGAGGTCGGGTCGACGACGGGCGCATATGACTTGGGCCAACAAAGCCCTGCCGGTGGCGACCATGGGGCTCCGGTGTTATTGCTTAGGTCTCGGGTGGCCTAATAAGGCTTAACCGGCGGAGGCAACAGTATGGAGAGTGGCATATATAATGAGAGAGGAGAAGAATTCGGAAGACCACGATGGAGATTTACTGATCATCGTGAAAATTTATTAATAGAGAGGAGACGAAGGAAGCATCCAACGAAGTGGCACTACAACAAAGGGGTAGAAGAGATAATAACGCCTGCAGGAAAACGGTACTGCTGAAAACAAAATGATGGTGCCACTTCGTTGGTGTGGAAAGTTGCATGTGAGAGAGGAGTTGATTGGTGTTCATGGCTCAAAACAAAAAGAAGGCATGTCGTGATGCACGTGTAAGTTCAGACATTGGTTGGTGTTTGGAAACTGAGCGCTAAGGTGGCATCATGCTGATGTGGACAACATGCATATTAAGATAAATTATATAGTGGGGATGAACTTCTTATATATATAGATATGACCGAGGAAGAACTATAGAAAGGCGCACACAGCTAAGAAATTGTGGTGTGTGTTACCCTTCTCCCTCCTTTCATATATATATATATATATATATATATATATATATATATATATATATATATATATATATATATATATATAGACCTGAGCGCATTATTCGTTAGCGTACGCTCCGGCCGCCTGACCAAGTCAAACTCGTACAGTAATTAGCCCAATCATCCCTGTTCCGCGTGCCTTCCCTGCCCGTGGGCGGAAAATTGCTCGTAAAATGCTAATGGAACATAGTAACGGATTATGCCTCCCCCGCCGCTAGACGATAAATCAGTTACAGGAAAATCCCTCGTAAAATTTTAATGGTAAGTTGTAATGGATTACCCTCTCCACTAAGGCCTTGTACAATGAGAGGTGCTTAAGGAAGGTGCTTACAGAAATAAATCAGGCTTCTTTTAAGCACTGGTGTTTATTTGTACAGGATAGACGCTTAACTCTCCGGTAGAAATAGACACCGATGCTTCAGAAAATCCTGATTTATTTTTCTAAGCATCTCCCTAAGCACCTCCCGTTGTACAAGGCTTAAACAGTCCAGTCTCCTGGTCCATGCGCCTCGGTCCCGTATGATGGTAAATTCAGTCGTAATTAGTGATTAGTTAGTTTTAGTAATGGATCATGCACGCAAACTCCCCGCGTGCCCTTCTCAGCCAAACATATTTTAATCATATCATATAAAATATTAGTAACCCATAGTTTGTATGGTTCTGTGCATGTGTTCTTAAACTAATAACTAAACATTACCCTTTGTATAGTACTAGTAAAATAATGAGAGGGTGTATTAAGGATACAAGATCTAGGGATAGTAAATATTCCCACTTTACAGTAATAGCCATCTATATATGTGGTAACCGTAGGATATCTTTTACTAACCCATAGTAATGTACTCCCTCAGTCTGGAAATACTTGTCAAAGAAATGGATGTACCTAGATGTATTTTAGTTTTAGATACATCCATTTTTATGCATTTCTGTGACAAGTATTTTTGGACGGAGGGAGTAATTACCACATAGCTTGATCCATATGTATACGCAATTACCCCCTTTGTAAATTAATATAAGAGTGTTTAGATTACTATTTTAACGATCTAAACATTTTTATATTAGTTTACGGAGGAAGTACTACATAAAGAATATTGGTTCACATCAACCAGTAATATGATGTATTCTGTTACCATATATGTTATTATCTTTACCATTGGGAATCTTTACTATTGTTAGTGGTGCATGCAACGTTGTTAGAGAATTCCATTACGACGTACACTAGCATTTTTACGGTGATTAATATATAGAGACGTGGGGCAAAGGTGGGGCGCATCGCCACAGTAATGAAAATAAAACTGTTACCATATTTCTTAGTCCTTTTACCATCGTTTGCTACAGCGGGGATCACTAGCCGAGCGGTGCGCGAATGGATAGTTAGCGGCCAGAGCGTAGGATAGCTTAATCTGCGCGCTCGCTTAGTATAGCGCC
>NC_041383.1:438049532-438083195 GCF_002162155.2 Triticum dicoccoides
GCCTTTAGGGCGCTTTCCTCTTCCTTCCCGCCCTCTTTGGTGCGTGGGCAAGGGGTGGAGGGGTGCACCAGCCCCCTTGTGGGCTGGTATGCTTTCCCCCTTTGGCCCATAAGGCCCATCGCTTGCCGGTGGCCTCCCGAAACCCCTTCTGGCACTCCGATAAAATATCCAGTACTTTTGAAATCTTTCCGACGACCAAATACTATCGTCTATATATCAATCTTTACCTGCGGTGCTCCTCGTCATGTCCGTGATCTCATCCGGGACTCCGAATAACATTCGGTGATCAATTCACATAACTCATATAATACTATATCGTCAATGAATGTTAAGCGTGCGGACCCTACGGGTTCGAGAACTATGTGGACATGACAGAGACACCTCTTCGGTCAATAACTAATAGCGAAATTTGGATGCCCATATTGATTTCTACATATTCTACAGAGATCTTTATCGGTCGAACCTTATGACAACATACGTAATTCCCTTTGTATCGGCATATTACTTGCCCGGTTCGATCGTCGATATCGTCATACCTAGTTCAATCTCGTTACCGGCAAGTTTCTTTACTCGTTCTGTAATACATCATCTTGCAACTAACTGCTTAGTCACTTTGCTTGTAAGCTTCTTATGATGTGTATTACCGAGAGGGCCTGGAGATACCTTTTCGATACACGGAGAGACAAATCTCAATCTCGATCAATGCCAACTGAACAGACACCTTCGAAGATACATGTAGATCATCTTTATAATCAACCAGTTACGTTGTGACGTTTGATAGCACGCAAGGTATTCCTCCGGTATCCGGAAGTTGCATGGTCTCATGGTCGAACGAGCATGTACTTGACATTAAGAAAGCAGTAGCAATAAACGGAATCTTATGCTAAACTAACGGATGGGTCTTGTCCATCACATCATTCTGATCCCGTTATCAAATGACAACTCATGTCTATGGTTATGAAATCTTAAACATCTTTTGATCAACGAGCTAGTCTAGTAGAGGCTCATCAGGGACACGGTATTTGTTTATGTTTCCACACATGTATTTAAGTTTCCGGTCAATACAATTTTGCATAAATAATAAACCTTTATCATGATCAAGAAAATATAATAATAACCATTTTATTATTGACTTAGGCATATTTTCACCGGTCTAACAACTAAAACATTAAACTAGTCTTATTGCCTTTTAAGGCATATTTTCATCAGTCTAACAACTAGAACATTAAGCTAGTCTTTTGAGATTCTCTTCTATACCTACTAATAAAATAGGGAATGCCTCTCTCCGTTCATCAAATCAATCTTTTGAGATTCTCTCTATACCTACTAATAAAATAGGGAATGCCTCTATCTGTTCATCAAATCAGTCTTTTAAGATTTTCTTCTATACCTACTAATAAAGTAGGAGACTCTCTTCTATACCTACTAATAAAGTAGGGAGTGCCTCTATCCGTTCATTGGATCGTCATTTTATCAAAAAACCTTGTTTTTTGTAAATTAACCCTCAATACGGATTGCCATTTTATCAAAAAAACCTTGTCTTTTGTAAATTAACCCCCAATACGCTCTGTCCGTTCATCGGATCACCATTTTATCAAAAAACCTCTGTTTTTCATAAATCTCTACCTAATAATAAAACACGTAAGGTTTCTGCCCGTCCGTCACGTCGTTTTGCCAAACAGCCCCTGCGTTTTCATGAAATCAACCGGCAGTCCGGATTTAAGTCACACCGAACCGTTATTTTACAGTTTTTCGAGAACCCCTGATTTTTTAGGTATTCCATCCGCGGATCATATTTAAGTCAAACAAATGCTTTTCTAAATCATTCATTATCTTTTAAACCGTAACTTCGATTTAAACATGTTATATATGAAATTTGATTAGAAAAATATGTAGAATATGAATATAAAATTATTTTGACCTGTTAAGTATTTATAAATATTGTTTTGGAAGATATTTAAGTCAAACAAATGATTTTTTAAATTATAAGTATCTTTTAAACCGTAACTTCAATTTTAACATGTTATATATAAAATTTGATTAGAAACATGTGTGAAATTTGAATATGATGTTAATTTTATCTATTAAATATTTTTTAAATATTATTTTGAAAGTAAACTTATAACTATACGCACGATTCATTTTTCTTTCATACAGGCGGCAATTCGGGTTACAAATAAACGCCCACTATAGTCATATAGAGAAAAGACAACATCAAGAACTACACATGCATACTTCTGAATACATCGTAGAAGAAAACAACAGATTTTTCATCGCGAGTGTGAGAGAAAACGAGGGAAGAGGGAGGAGAGAGACGTCTTAGGATTAACCACATTCAAACATGTTTTGGTTTATGTGAATACTAAAGCCATCGCCGGCGAGGGTGAGAAGAATGATAAGCGGCAACACAAATATGATGAGTAGCTAATATAAAGGAGATGGACATATTGTAGTCTTGAGTGATGGTTGTTCGGTTAAGAATGTGTGTTATGTTTTTTGCAACGGGCTCTTTTGTTAGTTAAAACCAATACATGTTCATGTTGCCGACTAATCCTTTTTTGCATTTTTTAGAAAAGCCCTAATATTTCAGGTAATCACCCACCATTCATATTTAAGTCAAGACAAATCATTTTTTAACTGAAACCTCCCTGACATTTTGGTTAATCCATCTGCAGCTTATGTAAAACAAAGCTTATGTAAAACAAAATTATCCATATTTTTTAAGCCCTAACTTTGATATTAACTTGTTATACATGAGATTCCGTCAAAAAAAAAACTTGTTATATATGAGATCTGATTAGAAAAATGTGTAGAATTTAAATGTGGTATTACTTTTAGCTGTTATTTTTTTTTCAAATTTAATCTATAGTACATGACCGTTTTTCTTCTCGCGATCCAAATTGCAGAGAAAAGAAGTGCTAGGACAAGGTCTCGAGACGGGCTCTTTGGCGCGTGTTATTTTCATACTATGTGTATTTGGTGTTGTAGATCATGGCACATTTTTTGAGTCGGTCAAACTTAAAATAAATCTAGAACTTCAAATATTTTGAAACTGAAGGGAGTAAAAAGGAAGCAAGAAGAACATTCACACAGAATTTCAGAAATGAGAAGCGAAGACCCAAATGTACAAACACCGGTCCACATACAGGTAGGCAAAGTTGAAGCTACAGAGCACACTACGAGCGCAGCTCAAACGCGGCGCAACGAACACGATCATCGATCTCAGTCGGCCTTCTTGGAGACTTCCGATTTTGCCGCACCGTCATCATCGAGCGAGGACAGATCCCTCGCCCGCTTGTCCTCCGCCGTCTTGGCGTACACCTCGTCGCGCGTGTGGAAATACTTCTCGAACGCGCGGGGGAGGAACTTGGGGATCAGGAAGACGAACAGGTTGATGGAGAAGTAGACCAGGTTCGCCACTGCGAGGTACCTGCCGAACCACACCCAGGCCTTATCCTGCATCACGCCGCGGAACGCAATAGTCAGACACACGATGGGAAAGGATTCATATCTGAAACCGGAAATCGTGACATCAACGCACCTGAACGGGGGCGCTGCGGGTGATGAGCTTGTTGGTCCACACGTCGTAGACCCAGTCGACGATGACGAAGACGCGCCGCACGGTGTAGAGAAGCGGCACCAGCGCCCTCAGCGGCGGCGAGAAGACGCCGAGCGAGCCGACGATGTTCTCCGTGAGGATCTGGCACGAGAGCAGGAACAGGTGTGGCGTCGCGGAGCGCACGGCGGCATCGTCGCCGCGCGCGAACCCGCCCAGGACGTGCGCCAGCGGCAGGAACAGCCCCACCGTGGTGCCCATCACCACATACACCTGAAACAGCCTACTTGCGCGCGGGCGCACAATTAATCATCCAGAACAGTGCATCCAAATATGTATACAAGAACAACCCTCAGGTGCTGATCAAGTTAATTTTCTCTGAGGCGCGCGGGTTAGCGATGAGAACTTACTTGCTTCCGCGGAAGATCTCCTGGGACGCGGCGGAGTGGGCGGCGGCGGCTTCGTCGTCGAGCTTGCTGTGGAGCGAAGGGAAGGCGAGCCGGGAGAGGGCGAGGAGGTAGAGGGTGGTGACGACCGGGAAGGCGAGGTCGATGAGCGGGACGAGGCCTGACATCGAGAAGACCATGATGAAGGCGACGAGCTGGAGCTCGATGACGCGGAGCGAGCCCATGACGCCCCCGAGCATCGCCGACGACGGCTGCCGCTCCGCCCCGTTGTCCGGGTCAGACCGCGGCGCCACTGCAAGCGATATTCCCGACATGGCAGCTACTTCAATCAGCCCGCTATCAATCAACAGCTACGGCAGGTGCACAACTGATCGCCGATCGCCGGAGTAATGAACAGAGCAGCACCGCGGGACTAAAATTTGCGAGAGGAAAGCAGAGGAAGGCAGGGCTTACAGTAGCAGGAACTGGGCAAAATGGGAGTATTTGTTTGTTCGCCGGCGCCGGTCAGATGGGATACGTGTCCGCGCTCGCGGCGGGGCACCTACAGGGCCGACGACACGAGGGTTGGCTGCGTGGCACTTTTGGGGTAACGCATTTTCATTTTTCTATGCCACGCCATCGAGTTCGGCTACATCTGTCTTCCATGCTCGCGCCTGGATGGTTCCGTCGGGGAAAAAAAGAAAAAGAGGAACAGCATCGAGGATTCAGGATTTTTTTAAAGGAAGACGCATGAAGCATCCGGCTTAACTTAATAAAGCCCACGAACAGGCATCCAACAAGCATTACAGTTTTTAACAAAAGGAATTGAAAATGAGAGAGGTCAAAGCCAAAATTTAACATGCAACCGGCCTTAGAGATAAAGCTAAAGTCTAGACATGCCAAGCCGGCACAAAAGAGGAACGGATGTCGACTTCTAGTGGCATGCCGCGATCTGGATAAGTTGAATCCGCTCCATCGTCTCTTGCATCCGCTCAGTGTCCCGCCGTTGCCCCAACGGCGTTCAAGTCTGGAGAAACAAATGACATTTGAAAATAATGTCAGCAGGGTAAGAGAAAAATTTATGTTCTACGGTGATTTTGTTTTAGTTGTCCATAGAACCCATAACAGCGCCCCTACGCATCTCCAAAGCGCTCTACCCAACCCACCCCTGTGGGCCAGAAATATGCCGCAGAGGTCACTACTTGAGGCTCCACGATGAGATTGCGTCATAAGGTCCTTCGAAAGGGTTCTACCAGAAGATTACGTAAAAATTTAAAGGGATTTTTTCAATACTAGCTCCATGCGTTGCAACAAAAAAGTCATAATCATCAATGAGCATAACCACGTTTTGCTGCATAACTGAGACACATTATCACTTTCAATTTCGTGAAATGATGAAGAATTTTTCAAATCATGAGCAGTTTTTAAACTCATGAACATTTTTCTAATTTTTGAATAGTTTTACAAATTTCGAAACATTTTCTAAAATGAAGAACATTTCTTGAGTTCATGACATTATACTATATGAAAACATTTTAAAAAAATCATGAAAAAATATTCTTGAATCGGTGAACATTTCTAGAATCGACGAACTTTTTTTAAAAAAATGGTCGGACAATTTTTGCAAGTCATGGACATTTTTTGATTAACAAACATTTTCTGAAATGCATGATCTTTTTTTCGAATCAACGAACATTTTATGAATGAATAAACTATTTTGTAAGTCACGGAGACTTTTTGAATTTTTAAGACATTTTTCATTCATGAACATTTTTTGAATTGGCAAATTTTTGTTCAATTTCATTGATAATTTTAATACATGAATTTTTTAAACAATTATGAATATTTTTTATTTCCTGAACATTTGTTTTTGAATTTTCAAATATTTTCGAATAAGAAAACATTTTTTACAGAATCTCAAATATTTTTTGAATCCACAAACATTTTATAATTTATTAAAAAATATTTTAAAATTATATTTTTAAAAAACATTTAAACTTATTTAAGTACCAAATTATTTAAAGTAGAAAAAATGAAAAATAAAAATAAAAAAATCGAAATTTAGAAAACAGGCCACCCCGACATGGCCAGCCCAAACGGGGGCGCTGCGTCTTCTTGCAGTGCACAGAGCGCAATATAGGAGTTCCCTACTACATGACCGACCCAGGCGGGGCAACCCCTGTGTACAAACTCCCCATGCTTCGATACGAAGAAAACGCCAATTGCCTCGTCCTTCAAAATGCCCACCGGCACAATACGACATCCGGGCACTGCAACCGCCGGCAGGCAGGCACACGAATTGAGGTTTAGAAGAAGGGATTATGTTATACTCTCTTTGAAAGGTATTATTAGACTGATAGACCACTTAGTCTCAGACTCCCAGCCGCACAATAATCACAAAATGAGCCTTAGTGCCGATGTTAAGGACATCTCCAATGCGAGGTTACACATATTTTGCCCTTATATAGTTCTGGACCGTAACGCTCCGAACACGTTCGTACCGAAATGCCTCAGACAATTTTACACTCCCATGCTATCCCTTTATTTTCCGCAGAGGATGTCTGTTCAGTCCACTCAGCCTATGCATGTTTTTTTGTCTCGGTTCGCCACACCCACATTCCCAAAACATAAGGACTACATGTTAGAGGGACCTCTTGCCGTTCAAAGATCTTAGGAAAAACTGTTTTTTTGCCTAGAAATCCTCCTGAAAAACTGTCTTGCAATATTTTCATGTACGTGTGAATGTCCTGCAACATGCACACGTCCATCCATATTGTTTCATGCACAATCCTTTCATCTAATTTCTTTTTGCGATGCATGTAGCCAACGTCATGTCCTTTAATAGCCCGCAATTTCTTTTTAAGTTGCATGTAGGCAAACGTCATGCAGCTCATTCCTTTTAATCATTCAATTCCTTCCATCCTTTCGGCCTCATTTGGTTGTAAGGGATCCCTCTGTGTTTTCCCCGGGTGGATATACCACGGGCCGAGTTCGCCTCGGGGAAGCGGGCTGCCCCATTTGGTAGCACGTGAGGCGGGGAGATCCCTGGCCTTTCCACGGCCCATCCCCGGGATAGATCTCCCGATGTCGATAGGTCGGGGAGTAAACCCTCGACTCGCTCGCTCGCTCTCCCTTGCGACCGGTGGCGACGGCCTCCGCCTCCAGGCTCCATCTCCGTGCGATGACCGGACAGCGCCGCCCCCCGCGCCTTCATTCAAGAGAACCGCCCCTCCTCCCCTCTGTACGTGATCTCCTCCCCTCTGCCCTCTCGTCCAAACTGGGAAGGTGATCTCCTCATGGTGGGAAGGGATCCCAGATGACCATGGAAATCCCCCCGAGGGGGATTACAGCCCTGGGATACTTCCCCATTAGAACCAAACAAGGCCTTCATGTATCTCAATATCCTTGCGTCCCATAATAATACTCAAATCCATCCTTTCCTTCCTTTAATATCCATCCTTCCTTTCATAGCCCGCAATTCCTTTTACAATTCACGTATACAACATCATGCACCTCATTTCTTTTATTCATCCATCCCGACCGTCTTTTTTGCATGATGTTTTGCTGATATTTCAAGTCTAGCTACGAAGTATCTCTACCTAATAATAAAGTGTGATGGGTTTCCGTCGCCCGTCATCCCTATTTGCAAAAAAGTCCCTACAGTTTGTTGAAATCAACCCGCAGTCCATCTATAAATCATAACGAACCGTTTTTAAAACTTTTTTAGAAAACCCTCTGAGATTTCAGGTAATCAACCCGCCGTCCATATTTAAGTCATACGAATCGTTTTTTTGTATTTTAACAGAAATCCCACTAACCTTTCGGTTAATCAATCCGCAGTTTATCTAAAACAAAATTATCCATATATTTTAAACCGTAACTCCGATTTTAACATATTATATATGAAATTTGATTAGAAAAATGTGTAGAATCTAAATATGCTGTTACTTTTAGCTGTTAAATATTTCTAAACTATTAACTTGGGTGCAAACTTAATCTATAGTGCACGGTCCATTTTTCTTTCGCACCGGCGGCGATCCAAATTGCAAATAAACACACATTAAAACCAGATTGAGTGGAAAAAACATTGATAACCACGCATACACAACTCTGAAAACCTCGCGGGAAAAAACAACACTTTTCTCATCTTATTCTGAGCGATTGTGTGCGTGCGAGCGCGCGTGTGTGTGTGAGAGAGACCCCTTAGGACTGACCACATTCAAATGCATTTTCGTTGTGTGAGTAGTGAGACCACCGTCCGGAACACAAATGTGATGCTATTTTAAATAAAGAACGTCTACCTATCAGGGTCTCGAGTCGTGGTCATTGGGTTAAGAGTGTGTATTTTTTCTGTCCTGTTGCAACGCACGGGCTCTTTTGCTAGTATAAACTGATAAGAATCGTTCTAAAGAAGACTATTTTACATGAAATATTATCATGTTGCTCGCAGGCCATAATAAACGGCCCATTAGTAGGCCCGGTGGTGTAGAATTTTTTCACTCAATTGGGCTGCATGCCTGCACCAGTGAGGCATAGCCATACTGCCGGCGTATAGTTCATCTAAGGCGAAATCCTTTTCACGTAACAAGTCCAATCATAGTCTACTGGCTGACCTCACACTCTTGTATCTCGCAGACCACGGTTTGAATCCCGACTTTTCTATTTTTCTTATTTACAAAACGTTTTTTGTCACTTACGGGTAGCATTGATGGGTAATTCTCTTTTTTCCCAACTTAAACTTAAATTAAACCAGTAGCGGGTTTATTACCAGAAAACTCATGGGGGGTTATGCAAAACGCCACGACGGACCAAGAATGCCGATTTGCATTATTAGTAGGTAGAGATTAATAAATCATAAATTCATGGAACATTTTTTCTAAAATCATGTAATCCATGTAAAACAAAATTATCGGCTCCCCCGATGGTTTGTTTAAAATAACTCATCCTTGAATTTACTTTAATTTTATTCTTTTGCAAACTCTAACCAAAATAGATTGTAAGAGGAGCCACTTCAATTATTGGTGCTAAGAGGGGTGCTTAAAGAATCATTTTTTTGTCTACACACTGATACTTATTTATAGAAGACAAATACTTAGTTAGGCACCACTGTTGTAAAGATAAGCACCTGATTCTTAAGAAAAAAATTTGATTATCTCATTAAGCATCTTCTTGAGTGTCTTGCATTGTACAAGGCCTAAGTTATATCATGTGCCTTCTAGATTAGTTTAGTATAGTTAGTTATGTTAGTTATCTAATTCATTTATTAATTTTTATTTCGTGCTTCATTTAGTCTTTAGACCAAAAAATGCATTGTCTAGTCAGATGTCCTCTCATAAATGAATCTCTGAACCGTCTTTTATAACGAAGGATCCAAAATGGTGCGGTGACCCAGCATACCACTACATGGTGTAGTATGCTAGTCGTTGATATAACGCCTATAAGACACCGTCTCATGAACCTTATATCCTTCAGAGTGTACAACAGAAACATAGCGGGTCCAAACCATCATTATATTACAAACTTTATTCAAACAAAGATCTAACATTGAAACAATTCAAACTACTGGTACCAAAATACAGGGTATCACTATTGATCCTGCGATCACTTATTTGGTTTAGATCATGTCACACACATGATCAAGTTGGCTGCTACTACTATTCATGGGTTGCTAGAATCTACTGCATGGTGTAGTATGCCTGTCGTTGATATAACATTTAATCATCAGACTTCACGGGTTGCTAGAATCTCCGATAGACTCCTTTCCCGCCGCGTTCGCAGATCTTTCCCAGATCAGGGAGTGACAAGCCACAATTTATTACGCTCTGCAGAGGTGCGCTACTTTACCCATGAACGATTAACTTAGCCCATTTTCCTGGTCCGTAACCTTGCATATCCATGATGTGTGGCCGGGTCTAAGATTCAAGTCTTTCACTCTTCCATGTTTACCAATGCCCCTGGCTCGAGAGGAATTCCCTCCTTTCCCAAAATCTGCTACAGGTAGGGTTCATACGCCCCGTGACCAATGAGCATTTCCGCCACCCTGGCGCTAAAGGATTGACGACCCTTTGCCGATAGGGTATTTATGGCACCCATAGCCGACAGGATATATCGACTCCCTGGGCCGGTTATACGAATTTACGCCCCGCGGCGAACCTGTGCGAGGGCACATCAATGTGAGGAAAAGTTATTTACCCGTCCGTCCAATTCCAGGCTCTGTGGTTAATGCTATCGCTACGGCGCTAGAATATCTACTGACTTTGGTTATTAATCCCGGTGCAATGGAATTCTACCATCGTGTTACCATCCTGAGCTCCACCGCCCACCAATGAACTAATAGTACTGAATATAATTTTATTTAATGCAATAAATATATTATACAAGTAGAGAATTTGTAAAGATGCTTTTATGAAAGCATAAACGAAGGCATCATGCAAGGTATGAACTTGCCTGATGATCGATGGGTAGTGTAACTCGAGGCTTCCAGACTCGCGGTTGCCTCAGGTTCTGAAAACGACATATAGTCTGATAAGGACTAATGTTGCAAGAAAATCTACAAGATGCTATTATGCATAGGATAATATGGCTTTTCTCCCCGTCTAACCGTCCAAGTTTTCATTAGTGCATTTCTTTCACTTCCTTTTATTAGATTTGTCGTGGTGGGTGCACGGCAGATGCCAAGGGATGGCTAAAGAGAGGGACGGGCTCGAGGGCACCGTTGGGATCCAGGGGCGAGGTCGGCATGAGCGAGTGAGGGACGCAAGACATACCCAAGGTTTGGGGCTCTCCGGAGAGATAATACCCCTAGTCCTGCCGAGAGTGGTTTATATGTGGATGCACGTAGCAGTACAGAGTTGCTCCTGGAGATGTTTGGAGGAGGAAGGGAGGCATGCCAAGGCTTAGGCTGCTCCTTCTCCTGGTGTGTGTTCTACTGATGGTTCACGTTAGTGTTCTCACCCCCGTGCATGGAGGCCTCCTGGGGGGTTTTATAGGTCAACCCTCCAGTGCTATAATGGTAAAGTTACATGGCCATGGGGTCAGGATGTCAGCGTCTGGGAAGCCCGGGCTGGGACCCGTCGGGTGCCAGGATTCTCCGGGTTCTCCGGGCACAGGTCCCGTGCGCCAGGGGGCGCTGTTCTCCGTCTTGTCGTGCGTCACGGAGGGGTTGGGTCGGCTCGGCTACAGTGGGGCATCGCTTGGTCGCCATCAGCTTGCGTCAGTAGGACAAGGGTGGCACTGTTGCCATGTCGGCCCTTGTCAGCGGAGCAGGAGGGCCACTGTGGCCACGCTCCTGCCTGTCAGAGGAGTTGGTGGGGGCACTGTGGCCTCGCTCATCTCTTCTATGGGGACTTGTTCCGTCATACACCTTGGATGGGATGGGAGATGACCCATGGCCGGGTTGAGGAAGAAGCCATGAGGGTGTTGGCTTGTTGGAGTCTTGGTTTGTCGGGTTCTTTCGGCATGCGCCAACAGGCCTAGATGTGTTGAAGTCTTGGCCGGGTTGTGGAACCCAGCCAAGTGCGAGCCAGATTAAGGGGCGATGTCGGCCCTGATGTTTCTGAAAAGGATTCGTGTTCCGTTGCCTGCCCGGGGTTCATCCCCTCGACAGTAGTCCCTGAAGCTATGAAGGCTCGCCGGCTTCAAGATGCTAAGCCAACTCACTCTCTACATGTCATCCCAGTCTTGGTTCTCTTGTGGTTTCTTTTGTTTGCTCTGGCCAGCAAGTGTATCTGTGTTATCTAACCTTGTTTACGCAGGTTCATTCCATCCTAAGCCAACTCAAGACCACAAGGTAAGTATATGCATCACAGTCATGTGTATGAGGAATTCTTGCTGATGTGCATACTGTTTGCAAGAAGGACTCATGAGCATGAAGGTACATTTCCCATATTCACATCATTTTCTCTGATGCATATAGCCAAGATACATGTAACACATTGCTTACTCTATCATGCTCATGCAATCACATGCTCCAATATTTCATATTTACATGATTGCATATATGTAGGGGGAGCCTGTGCATGTTACATGTCTTTCCAAAGCTTTACTTGTTATTCTCTATTCTTTTATCTAAAGCTTTGATGCATGTTGTCATCAATTACCAAAAAGGGGGAGATTGAAAGCACAAGTGCTCCCTGGGTGATTTTGGTAATTAATGTCAACATATCTCTTATTGGACTAATACTTTTACCTAGTATGTTTCAGATAAGTTCAACAATGAAGTGTCATGGACTAGAGGATGTGGAACCCCTTCAAGATGCTAAGGACAAAGGATTGGCTCAAGCTCAAAGCACAAGACTCTACATTTTACTTTTAGTGATCCAAGATCACATTGAGTCTATAGGAAAAGCCAATACTATCAAGAGGGGATAAGGTGTTGCTTAATGGCTTGCTTGCTCAAAGTGCTTAGTGATATGCTCTAAAGCCCTCAACTACTTTCTCACATCCACATATGACCCAAACCAAAAGTCAAACAAGGCCCCACCGATTCTTCCTATCCGGCGTCACCGAGTTTAGATGTCATAGCCACCGCCACAAACCCTAGGCAAATCGGTCTCACCGATAGGGATCTTGGTCTCACCAAGATGGGATTGTAATCTCTCTGTATATGTGCATTACCAAAATCGGTCTCACCGAGTTTGAGTAATCGGTACTACCGAGATTACAATGCAAACTCTCTGTTCCTCTTCATAACATTTCGGTCCAACTGAGATGAGCGAATCAGTCCCACCGAGTTTGCCTGACCAACTCTCTGGTTAGCTTATTACCAAAATCGGTCCCACCGAGTTTGTGTAATCGGTCTCACCGAGATTACGTTATGCCCTAACCCTAACCATATCGGTCCTACCGAGTTGCATGTCGGTCCCACCAAAAATCCTAATGGTCACATAATTTGCTAAATCGATCCAACCGAGTTTCTCAATTCGGTCCCACCGAGATTGGCAAGTAGTGTGTAACGGTTAGATTTTGTGTGGAGGCTATATATACCCCTCTGATGTCTACTACACAACCTTCTTCTTGTAGACGTTGTTGGGCCTGCAAGTGCACAGGTTTGTAGGACAGTAGCAAATTTCCCTCAAGTGGATGACCTAAGGTTTATCAATCCGTGGGAGGCGTAGGATGAAGATGGTCTCTCTCAAACAACCCTGCTACCAAATAACAAAGAGTCTCTTGTGTCCCCAACACACCCAATACAATGGTAAATTGTATAGGTGCACTAGTTCGGCGAAGAGATGTTGATACAAGTGCAATATGGATGGTAGATAAAGGTATTTGTAATCTGAAATAATAAAAACAACAAGGTAACTAATGATAAAAGTGCGCACAAACGGTATTGCAATGGTAGGAAACAAGGCATAGGGTTCATACTTTCACTAGTGCAAGTTCTCTCAACAATAATAACATAGATAGATCATATAACAATCCCTCAACATGCAACAAAGAGTCACTCCAAAGCCACTAATAGCGGAGAACAAACAAAGATATTATGGTAGGGTACGAAACCACCTCAAAGTTATTCTTTCGGATCAATCTATTCAAGAGTTCGTACTAGAATAACACCTTAAGATACAAATCAACCAAAACCCTAATGTCACCTAGATACTCCATTGTCACCTCAAGTATCCGTGGGCATGATTATACGATATGCATCACACAATCTCAAATTCATCCAACCAACACAAAGTACTTCAAAGAGTGCCCCAAAGTTTCTACCGGAGAGTCAAGAAAACATGTGCCAACCCCTATGCATAGGTTCATGGGCGGAACCCGCAAGTTGGTCACCAAAACATACATCAAGTGGCACGTGATATCCCATTGTCACCACAGATAAACACGGCAAGACATACATCAAGTGTTCTCAAATCAAAGACTCAATCCGATAAGATAACTTCAAGAGGGAAACTCAATTCATCACAAGAGAGTAGAGGGGGAGAAACATCATAAGATCCAACTATAATAGCAAAGCTCGTGATACATCAAGATCGTGCCATAGAGAGAACACGAGAGAGAGAGAGAGAGAGAGAGAGAGAGAGAGATCAAACACATAGCTACTGGTACATACCCTCAGCCCCGAGGGTGAACTACTCCCTCCTCGTCATGGAGAGCGCCGGGATGATGAAGATGGCCACCGGTGATGGGTTCCCCTCCGGCAGGGTGCCGGAACAGGCTCCCGAGAGGTTTTTGGTGGGTACAGAGGCTTGCGGTGGCGGAACTCCCGATCTATCTTGATATTCGATGTTTTTAGGGTACGTAGGGTTATATAGGCGAAAGAAGTCGATCGGGGGTGCTCGAGGGGTCCACGAGACAGGGGGCGCGCCCTGTAGGGGGGGCACGCCCCCTATCTCCTGGGCTCCTCGAGTATCTTCTGACATGAACTCCAAGTCTCCAGGATGATATTCTTCCAAAAAATCACTTTGCCGAAGGTTTCATTCCGTTTGGACTCCGTTTGATATTCCTTTTCTTCGAAATACTGAAACATGCAATAAAACAGCAATATGGGTTGGGCCTCCAGTTAGTAGGTTAGTCCCAAAAATGATAGGGACATTTGCATTTCTGCCCCTAACTTGAACCACCTACTCAAATTTGCCCCTAATTTTCAAGCATGATCAAATTTGCCCCTCTGTTGTTAAGTCACTACTCAGAAATGCCCTTCCGTCCAGTCAAAGGCCTTTGACCGTTAGAGGCCCATGTGTACTGTAGCAGACGGAAAGTGCGACAGTATTGGACGGAAAGTGCTATAGTATTGTATGGAAGGACATTTCTAAGTAGTGACTTAACAGCGGAGGGGCAAATTTGAGCATGCTTCAAAATTAGGGGCAAATTTGAGTAGTGGGTTCGAGTTAGGGGCACAGATGTAAATGTTCCAAAATGATATAAATGTGTAAAATAAAGCCCATAAACATCCAAAAGGGGTAATATGATAGCATGGAACAATAAAAAATTATAGATATGTTGGAGACGTATCAAGCATCCCCAAGCTTAATTCCTGCTCGTCCTCGAGTGGGTAAATGATAAAAATAGAATTTTTGATGTGGAATGCTACCTAGCATAATTCTCAATGTAATTTTCTTTATTGGGGCATGAATGTTCAGATCCAAATGATACAAAATAAAAGTTCATATTAACATGAAAATAGTGATACTTCAAGCATACTAATGAAAGTAATCATGTCTTCTCAAAATAACATGGCCAAAGAAAGTTATCCCTACAAAATCATATAGTCTGACTGTTGCTCTATCTTCATCACACAAAGTATTTAATCATGCACAACCCCGATGACAAGCCAAGCAATTGTTTCATACTTTAATAATCTCAAACTCTTTCAACTTTCACACAATACATGAGCATGAGCCATGGACATAGAACTATATGTGGAATAGAATGGTGGTTGTGGAGAAGACAAAAAGGAGAAGATAGTCTCACATCAACTAGGCGTATCAACGGGCTATGGAGATGCCCATTAATGGATATCAATGTGAGTGAGTAGGGATTGCCATGCAACGGATGCACTAGAGCTATAAATATATGAAGGCTCAACAAAAGAAACTAAGTGGGTGTGCATCCAACTTGCTTGCTCATGAAGACCTAGGGCATTTTTGAGGAAGCCCATCATTGGAATATACAAGCCAAGTTCTATAATGAAAAATTCCCACTAGTATATGAAAGTGACAACATATGAGACTCTCTATCATGAAGATCATGGTGCTATTTTTAAGCACAAGTGTGGAAAAAGAGATAGTAGCATTGTCCCTTCTCTCTTTTTCTCTCATTTTATTTTTTTTCTCTTCTTTTTTTTTCTTTTCCTTTTTTTCTTTGCCCCCTTTTTTTTTCTTTTGGCCTTTCTCTTTTTCCCTTTTTTTTCTTTTTTTTCCTTTTTGTAAAGTCCGAAGTCTCATCCCGACTTGTGGGGGAGTCACAGTCTTCATCATCCTTTCCTCACTAGGACAATGCTCTAATAATGAAGATCATCACACTTTTATGGATTTACAACTCAAGAATTACAACTCAAAGCTAGAACAAGATATGACTCTATATGAATTCCTCCGGCGGTGTACCGGGATATGCAATGAATCAAGAGCGACATGTATGAAAATTATGAAGGTGGCCTTGCCACAAATACAATGTCAACTACATGATCATGCAAAGAGGAATATGACAAAAGTAATGCGTGTCATATGAACGGAGCGGTGGAAAGTTGCATGGCAATATATCTCGGAATGGCTATGGAAATGCCATAATAGGTAGGTATGGTGGCTGTTTTGAGGAAGGTAAATGGTGGGTGTATGGTACCGGCGAAAGTTGCGCGGCACAAGAGAGGCTAGCAATGGTGGGAGGGTGAGGGTGTGTATAATCCATGGACTCAACATTAGTAAAAAGAACTCATATACTTATTGCAAATTCTAGAAGTCATCAAAAACCAAAGCACTACGCGCATGCTCCTAAGGGGATAGATTGGTAGGAAAATACCATCGCTCGTCCCCGACCGCCACTCATAAGGAAGACAATCAATAAATAAAATTGTGCTCCAACTTCATCACAAAGCGGATCACCATACGTGCATGCTACGGGAATCACAAACCTCAACACAAGCATTTTTCATAATCACCTCAACTAGCACGACTTTAATATCACTACCTCCATATCTCAAAACAATTATCAAGCATCAAATTGATCATAGCATCCAATTCACTTTCTATGATAGTTTTTATTATACCCAACTTGGATGCTCATCATTCTAGGACCAACTTTTTAACCATAGCAAATACCATGCTGTTCTAAAAGACTCTCAAAATAATATAAGTGAAGCATGAGAGACTAGCAATTTCTACAAAGTATAACCACCGCCGTGCTCTAAAAGATATAAGTGATGCACTAGAGCAAATGACAAACTACTCCGAAAGATATAAGTGAAGATCAATGATGTCACGCCCAATATGCGATACTATCCTAAAGAGACTCGAAGGTCCCACCAAGGATAGAACCGCATATTGAAACGCTTTTGCAAGGTGGATATCATTACATCAACATTACATAATAGATGGGGATACATACAAAAGGCATAAAATGCCACACGAATACAACATCATCTTACATAAGAGCACCATCCGTCTACGGATGAAACACAAACAAAAACTCAAACGACATCCACCCTGCTAGCCCAGGCTGCCGACCTGGAACCTATCCCCTGATCGAGAAGAAGCAGATGAAGAACTCCAAAATAAGCAAACATCACTCTCACGTCATGATCATCGCATAACCTGTACCTGCAACTATTGTTGTAGTAATCTGTGAGCCACGAGGACTCAGCAATCCCATTACCATGGGTATCAAGACTAGCAAAGCTTAAAGGGAAAGGAAGGGGTAAAGTGGTGAGGCTGCAGCAGCGATTAAGCATATATGGTGGCTAACATACGCAAATAAGAGCGAGAAGAGAGCAAGCGGAACGGTCGTGAAGCTAGCAATGATCAAGAAGTGATCCTGAACTCCTACTTACGTCAAACATAACCCAAAAACCGTGTTCACTTCCCGGACTCCACTGAAAAGAGACCATCACGGCTACACACGCGGTTGATGTGTTTTAATTGGGATCAGGTGTCGAGTTATCTACAACCGGACATTAACAAATTCCCATCTGCCTATAACCACAGGCATGGCTTTTGAAAGTTTAAACCCTGCAGGGGTGTCCCAACTTAGCCCATGATAAGCTCTCGCGATCAACGGATGATATTCCTTCTCCCAGGAAGACCCGATCAGACTCGGAATCCCGGTTTACAAGACATTTCGACAATGGTAAAACAAGACCAGCAAAGCCGCCTGATGTGCCGACAAATCCCGATAGGAGCTGCACATATCTCGTTCTCAGGGCACACCGGATGAACACTACGTACAACTAAAACCAGACCTCGAGTTTCCCCGAGGTGGCGCTGCAAGTGGCTCTGGTTCGGACCAACACTTAGACAAGCATTGGCCCGGGGGGGGCTATAATAAAGATGACCCTTGGGTTAATTACTCCCAAGGGAAATGTAGGTGGTGGTGAGGCAAATGGTAAAACCAATATTGGGCCTTGCTGGAGGAGTTTTATTCAAAGCAAACTGTCAAGGGGGTCCCATAAATCACCCAACCGCGTAAGGAACGCAAAATCCGGGAACATAACACCGGTATGACGGAAATTAGGGCGGCAAGAGTGGAACAAAACACCAGGCATAAGGCCGAGCCTTGCACCCTTTACCAATATATATATATATGCATTAATTAAATAAGAGATATTGTGATATCCCAACATAATCCTGTCCACCATGGAGCAATCTTCAACTTCACCTGCAACTAGCAACGCTATAAGAGGGCTAAGCAACGCGGTAACATAGCCAAGCAACGGTTTGCTAGGAAGGGTGAAAAGGTTAGAGGCTGACATGGCAATTGGGAGGACTGAAGAGCAAATGATAGGTAGCGCAGCAAAGCGATAGAACAAAGCAACTAGCATAGCAATGATAGTAGTGAGATACAGGGTAGCGGTCATCTTGCCTGAAATCCCGCAAGGAAGAAGAACGAGTCCATGAAGAAGACGATCCCGCGTAGTCGAACAAATCCTCACAATTACGACGAAACAGGAACTATCGAGAAGAAGCACAACCGGAAAGAAGCTAACAAAATGGTAAACAACCATCACATAAACATGGCATGATGCACAATCAAGTATGATGCATGTCCGGTTTAATGAGGCATGGCATGGCAAAGTGCACAAACAATCCTACAAATTAAGTGGAGCTCAAAATGCAAAACACCACATCAATTATTTAGTTCACTCCCGGTTAGGTACTCAACAATATTAAAAGTTGGTTAACATGGTAAGAGGTGAAGCATAACAAAACTATACCATCTAAACAATTTAAATGGGGCCGGATATAACAAACAGCAAATCCAGTAAATCCCCATATGCATTTAGCAAATTAATGGAAACAACAAATATAAACATTTTAAATGTTGTTATCATGATGCGAATGACAATGCAAGTTTTAAGCAATTTTATGAAAATGTTGACATGAGCATATTATGAAGCTTTTGTTACCGTGGTGGAACGAAATGGGTTGCCACGGCAACGACAATGAAAATGGTGCCACAACAACATTCCGATGATCCGATAACTCGTCGAGATGTCGGTGCAAAAGAAAGTGTGGATGAACGGTTCATGAAAGGATGGTGGGGTAATGCCGGTTACCGGGTTCCCACGGGTCAACGGCATGGCAAACAAGGAGGAACGTGCAAGGATCAATCCGGACATGGAGCAAACATGGGCATCTCATACATCACTCATGCATTCGTTCACGGGCGGTCGTCTCGGGGTTATACCTTTGAAGCGTGCGTTTTCAGAGCGGACCGGGTTCGATGCGGTGTAGGGGAAGTAGTTGTACACGTTCGTTTCGGAGAGGTACTTGACGAATCCAACGTCTTCGGGGCGACGGTAGTGGAAGTAGTGGTACACGGCGACGGTAGTCGTACACGAGTTGTAGTCGAACTTGACGGAGCTAACGTCCTCGAGGGTAGTCGTGGTACTTGGGGTCTTCAGACTTGCCGGTCTCGGTCTTGTCCATGGTACAGTGGCTCCATGAACACAACAGGGCCAGATGGATGCAAGGCAATGGCAGCAACGGGTCAGAGCGCTTGACCGTAACCGAAGTCAACAAGTGCTCGAGGACAGGGGCGCTCGGGGCAGTGGTGTGCAGGATGCAGGTGGAGGGGTTGATGGCGAGGGGCGGCGAGGTCAGCTGCTTGCTGGAGGTGGGGAGCTCCGGCAACGACGAACTGCAGGAGGCCGGCCTTGGAGCGTCGGTGCTTGAGGCAAGGAGCAGGAGACGATGCAGACGAAGTCGTGGGGCGCGGGGACCTGCTCCGTTGAGGCACGAGGGGGCCGGGGTGCACGGAGCTGCGACGGTCGCCGGAGGCGAGGACGCGGGGTCGAGGCAGAGGCGACCGGCGGGGCAGGAGCAGAGCAGCAACCGCGGCGGGACTTGCGCCTCGATGAAGAGCAGCAGCAGCGAGCGGCTCCAGGAGAGGGCATAGAGTAAGGAGCTCCAGTGCGGTTCCCGTTCATCTTGGTCGCCGGTCGGCACCGTGTGGAGGAGCCGGGGGAGTGGCGATCAGGGACGGGGCAAGGGCGCGGGGAGCTCCTCTCCCTGGCGATGATTGTGTTGCGGGCGGCGGCGCGAGGGAATGAGGAGGAGGGATCGATGGAGAGGAAGAGAGGAGGGGTCGGCCTAGGGTTAGATAGGGGGCTGCTGGGCCTAGGGGAGGTTGGGCCGATCTGGGTAGGCTGCTGGGCTCTCTCCCTTCTCTTGTAAATAAAAAAACAAAGAGAAGAAAGAAAAGAGAGAGAGGTTAAGGGTGGAGCTTGGGCAGGAGGGCAATTTTCTTGGACTCGCAAAAACGAGCGTGACCCAAGAAAATAGGAGTGTGCATGTGTGAGAGGTTAGAATTCGAACGCATTTGAATTTAATTCAGATGGTCTTGCATAGGAAGTAGGTGCTAGGGAGGTCCAAAAATGTTGAGACTTTAGGAGGAGCCTCGATAAAAGAGATAAGAATTGTTGGCAAAGTTTGGGGACCAAACTTGAAGTAGAAAGGGCATGGGAATTTTGCAAGTGTGTTACGGTTAATTCCAAGCTAATGGAATATTTTATAGTAGCTCCCTAAATATTGGGAGGATATGTTATAAAGAGAAATCACCATGTGAATTCCCTCAATTTAAATGGACCGAGGATCCAAACATTTTTTTTGATGAGTTGCAAAAATTAAATGACATGATGGCATGATGACATGATGCAATGCAACAAATAAATAAAACACACGGCAAAGCTCGGAATAGCTGGAAGTCTTCTGGAGCGCCGGGCTCGGGGCGTTACAACACTCCACCACTACAAGAGGATCTCGTCCCGAGATCTAGGATGGCACCAGAGAGAAACAAAAGAGGAAGAGAAGAGGTAAAACTAAGTTGCTTCTTTGACGAACGAGTGAAACCATGAACCTTGAGAAGTTGAGCAATTTAAAAGAAAGAGTACAACAGAGATGAACGAGATTGCAAACAATCCGTTAGAAAAGAGGAACAAGGAACATTACAAGAACTTGAAGGTTGCAAAGAGATGATTCAAGAGTTTAATGGACAAGATAGAATTCAAAACCACTCCGGTTAAAACAAGATGAGAGAGGAAGAATTCGGGCAGCACTCCGGTTGAACATGGAAGGAATAGAACATTAACTTGGCAAAATGAAAGCACTTGGATGAGACTCCGGTTAAAAGAGGAATGATAGACACAACACTCCGGTTAAGTGGATAAGCATGGAAAAGAACATGGTCTTGACAAAACGAGACGATGGGTCAAAGAGAGCGACAACACAATGCCTCCAGAAGAAATTAAAGAATGGAATGGAATGAACGGAGGGAAACAAGATCTTGAAAGAGCACACTTACAAGAAATGCTAGAATGGAGTTGTTGGATTATCAACAACAAAAGGATAAGCTTGTTGTGGGCTTATGGAAAAAAACTCAAAATTATGAGGTGAATACATGCCACTAACGGAAACAGTTGACTGGATTGAGACCAACAAGGAGATGAAAACTTCTTTCGCCACGAGGATAAAGAGAAAACTCGGATCATAGATACGCACCACAAATAGCAACACTCCTTAGGGAAGGCTTTAGGTGAAATCTTTACCGAGCTAACTCCAACAAAGAGATTTATGGATTTAAAATACCTCATTCTTAAGAACATGTGAATCAAGAAACATGAACTAAATATTATCAAGAATGACATAACACCACCTCAAATGATAAGGTAGAAAGAATTGCACTTCGGAATGCAAGATGAAGAATGCTTGAACTCCTCAAAACAAAACATGTGTTGAACACCAAGTTTATTTTAGAGTAAAGCTTGGCGGATCTTAACTCCGAGAGAAATCTTGATGAGGAATTTAAGAATGAATAGGGTCCTTGATAAACCACCATGTAGAACCTCCATGAAGAAATTCGGTAATAAAAGGATGATAAAAAGAAAGAGAAGTTGACAACACAAGGTGAAGCCTTGCGATGATTTAGATGGAGCTTCACGACGAGATAAAGCGGAAAACTTGGAACTCCGAAAAAGAAAAGATGAAACACTAGAACCTAGAATTACTTCATCATGAACAAACTCCGAAGAAGGGATTAAACACTTGGATGAAACAAGAATAAGAATTACATTATGCGTATCCTTCATCAATTTGAATTGATGACAAGCAACGGATTTGGCATACTACTTATTCTCGTAGAAAGGATTAAGATAGATTTAGTGCAAACTTGAGAAGGTATTGATGGAACCACCGGTGGGATTTGGAAACAACAAATGAATTAATTTATACGATAACAACGGAAGAGGAATGTTACACGAACCACCGTAAGAATTGAAAATGAACATAGCAAAGGCACAATTCACCGGGAAGAATTGGAAAACGAATGAAGATACTTGAGGGGATTTAGATACAAGTGACACTACTAGGGAAAAGCCTAGCAGCAGCGTGGGTTTTGGGCCTATTAGCAGCGCGGGTGCCGGCGCTACTAATAAGGCGCTACAGCTAACTTATAGCAGTAGCGCGGGTGCCACCTGAGCTACTACTACGTCCTTTAGTAGTAGCGTGGGTAAAAACCCGCGCTACTACTACCAGCGCGAGTTTTTTTTGAATTTTTTCGAAAAAATATTTTGATTTTTCCCTATTTTCAAATTTCTGAATTATTTTAACCTCAAATCTCTAATCACCCCTCATCGCTGCTCAATTTAATCTCTAATCACCCCTCATCATTCCAAATCATCTAACTTCTCGGACGGTCACCCATCCTCTCACTACTCCATCCTGAGCACGCTTAACTTTCGGGTTCTATTCTCCCTCATTTCCAAGTCTGCACTTGTTGTTTTCCTGACAATAGTAAGATGTCAATCCTATTAACCTCAGGAATTTAGCTTGAGCATGAAGTCACACATTTCACTATTTGAGTTTGAAACTATTGTTCTAAAAAATTAGTAACACTAATATTTCTTGAATAATTAGTTTGACCACAGTTTGACCACAGTTTGGCCATATTTGACCAGATTTGACCAAAATTCAAAAAAACTAAAATAATTATTTAGTAACACTAATATTCTAGAATGATTATTTTGACCATTGTTTGACCACACAGTTTGAATTTTTTTCGATTTTTTCCACTCTAGATCTTAAAAGCCCCGTAACTTTTTTTCTGTTAGGTTTTTGAGGATTTTGAAAATGTTTAACGGGGTTCCCCCGAATAAATTTGGATGTAACTTTTTGAGTAGATGATTTTTCATATAAAAAACTTTTTCATCCGAGTTAGTATGCAAAAGTTATGCCCATTTTTACAAATTCTCGAGAGATTTTGCAAATAAAGTCGAAATTCATATTTACAACCACATATCACATGGGAAACTTATTTTCTTTTATTTTTTTGACATTTTCATCATTTTATTTTTTTTAAAAAACTGAAAAGGCGATCCACGGGGGAGGGGGGGGGGGTAGAGTTTGAAAATGGGACCTTTAGTAGCAGCGCGGTTTTTTACCCCCACGCTACTACTATTGCACCACTTAGTAGTAGCGAGGGCTAAAAACCAACGCTACTGCTATCAAACTTAGTAGTAGCGAGGTTTTAAAAACCTGCGCTACTACTATGGCATGTCCCCGGGGGCACGGTAGAGACCGCTTAGTAGTAGTGAGGGTTAAAAACCCGCGCTGCTGCTATCAACTTAGTAGTAGCGAGGTTTAAAAACATGCGCTACTGGTAAGTAGTAGTAGCGAGGGTTTTTAACCCTCGCTACTAGTAACTTTCTGTGTATAGGCTTTTCCCTAGTAGTGTGAACAAAGAGATCATGAGCTTATTAGCGAATACTTGAATGATGCACCGGTTAAATTTGGAGAACGAGAGTTGAAGGTTGAGAATGAGAAATATTCAGAAATGATGGCATTCGGATTATCAATAAAGGAAGCAACTCCTGAAATGCGTCGGATGGTTGAAAAGAATTCTCATAATCGAAAACAATTATGAGAGGATGACATAAGCTAGAACTATGAATCTTCAAGAGAACGGACCAAGATTTAAGAGAAATCCTTCTTCGGTCTTCAAATGTTGAGAATGATCATGAGAACCACCATGAATTGTTGAGATACTCCGGGAGAATTAAAAGAGGAAAGGTTGAGCCAAAGATGAAAAGAATTTGAAAACGACCTTGGAGAAGGCATGTGACTGATGAAAATTCATTCTTACGCCAAACTTGGAAATGAATTTGAGAATCGCTCCTGATAATTTGAAGAGTCAGGTAAGATCCTGGGAAAAGACTTGTGGGTTAGGGCCCACTCAAAAGATACACCTTCGAAAAATTACTTGAAAGGGAAATTGCACCGGTTGAATTAAATGACTTGAATGAGATAACAACCTCGAAATATCTTGAACGGATTGAGAGTGGAAACACAAGTCTTCTGAGATATCTTCAACACTTTGGAACAAATGAATAGCAAGAGGTGAGTGATTGAGAGGTGCACCGGCATGAGAAAGCATTTGACACGAGGAAAGGAATATGATCAACACTGAAAGCTTGAATTGGATCCACCGGAGAAGAAAAAAGAATGAAGGATGATGAACTTGAAACTCCGTTGGTATCTTCGTGAGAATCACAGGATAAGAACATTGGTTGAAAAGAGTGAAGAGACTTCACATGAATAAAAGGATACATGATTAAGAAATCTGAGTCCTTGAAGAAAAAGGGTGGGAGGGCGGGAAAACAAAGGCAACTTGGGGACCGATGAAACAAACACCGGCGAGAAAACTTAGAGTTGATCTTGCGGATGTTGAAAATGATCGGATCCACTTGAAGAGAAGCACGCCGGTTTGGAAAAGAATTGACATGACAACCTCAATGATCAAGAAGGATTTGCACTCCCATAGAAATATGAGAACACCGCTTGAAAGGTATGGAATCAACACTTGACATTGAAGCAACTCAAACACCACAACTCAAAACAAAACAAAGGATTGGCTTGCAGAATAAGCCGGAACAAATACATATGATAGAGATTTATCCAATCCCATATCGTGCATCTGTCGGGAAGATATTCTAGGAGCTACTTGAATTCCCACCTATAAAACTCCGGAAACTTTCTGGTTATGCGATCTGGTGTTGGGGATACAGGGTAAGCAATATATCTCACCCAAACTTACAATCCCTACATCCAGCTGTATCCATCCGTCAACACATAACCAAGAAAACTCCGGAAATCGTGTACCTCAACCTTCGAAAAGCATCCGTTATACGAGTTATGGCAATACTCCCGAACTCCCGCACCAGTACTGGGTGGCGTCGAGGTTATCTCACCAACAACTGCATAAAAGAGATTCTCGATGTCGGCAAAACTCAGGTATTCCAGAACTGCAATGATAAAATTGTGACGACAACACCTCGGAGCTCAACTCCCCGGGTCACTGCCACATAAAAGATAGGAGGCACCAAGAACAATGTTCTCGTCACAAAACCATCGGAACGATTCCAAGATACCCGCGTGATCCTAAAATTTTTTTTAGTGAAATTTGAGGAGAGGAAAGACAAAACATCTACGTCAGGAGACCTCACCAGAGCGACGAATGGGCTGAGGAGTAAAAAAGAATCCTACTCTCCGATATATATAATCCTAAGACTCAAAATAGTTTTTCTTCTAGACTCAACAACGACCAACAATCAAGGGGGCTCCTATGGTCGGTCGAGGCTCTCATACCAACTTGTCACGCCCAATATGTGATACTATCCTAAAGAGACTCGAAGGTCCCACCAAGAATAGAACCGCATATTGAAACGCTTTTGCAAGGTGGATATCATTACATCAACATTACATAATAGATGGGGATACATACAAAAGGCATAAAATGCCACACGAATACACCATCATCTTACATAAGAGCACCATCCGTCTACGGATGAAACACAAACAAAAACTCAAACGACATCCACCCTGCTAGCCCAGGCTGCCGACCTGGAACCTATCCCCTGATCGAAGAAGAAGCAGATGAAGAACTCCAAAATAAGCAAACATCACTCTCATGTCATGATCATCGCATAACCTGTACCTGCAACTGTTGTTATAGTAATCTGTGAGCCATGAGGACTCAGCAATCCCATTACCATGGGTATCAAGACTAGCAAAGCTTAAAGGGAAAGGAAGGGGTAAAGTGGTGAGGCTGCAACAGCGACTAAGCATATATGGTGGCTAACATACGCAAATAAGAGCGAGAAGAGAGCAAGCGGAATGGTCGTGAAGCTAGCAATGATCAAGAAGTGATCCTGAACTCCTACTTACGTCAAACATAACCCAAAAACTGTGTTCACTTCCCGGACTCCGCTGAAAAGAGACCATCACGGCTACACACGCGGTTGATGTGTTTTAATTTGGATCAGGTGTCGAGTTATCTACAACCGGACATTAACAAATTCCCATCTGCCTATAACCACAGGCACGGCTTTTGAAAGTTTAAACCCTGCAGGGGTGTCCCAACTTAGCCCATGATAAGCTCTCGCGATCAATGAAGGATATTCCTTCTCCCAGGAAGACCCGATCAGACTCGGAATCCCGGTTTACAAGACATTTCGACAATGGTAAAACAAGACCAGCAAAGCTGCCGGATGTGCCGACAAATCCCGATAGGAGCTGCACATATCTCGTTCTCAGGGCACACCGGATGAACACTACATACAACTAAACCAGACCTCGAGTTTCCCCGAGGTGGCGCTGCAAGTGGCTCTGGTTCGGACCAACCCTTAGACAAGCATTGGCCCGGGGGGGGGGGCTATAGTAAAGATGACCCTTGGGTTAATTACTCCCAAGGGAAATGTAGGTGGTGGCGAGGCAAATGGTAAAACCAATGTTGGGCCTTGCTGGAGGAGTTTTATTCAAAGCGAACTGTCAAGGGGGTCCCATAAATCACCCAACCGCGTAAGGAACGCAAAATCCGGGAACATAACACCGGTATGACGGAAACTAGGGCGACAAGAGTGGAACAAAACACCAGGCATAAGGCCGAGCCTTGCACCCTTTACCAATATATATAGATGCATTAATTAAATAAGAGATATTGTGATATCCCAACATAATCCTGTCCACCATGGAGCAATCTTCAACTTCACCTGCAACTAGCAACGCTATAAGAGGGCTAAGCAACGCGGTAACATAGCCAAGCAACGGTTTGCTAGGAAGGGTGAAAAAGTTAGAGGCTGACATGGCAATTGGGAGGACTGAAGAGCAAATGATAGGTAGTGCAGCAAAGCGATAGAACGAAGCAACTAGCATAGCAATGATAGTAGTGAGATCCAGGGTAGCGGTCATCTTTCCTGAAATCCTGCAAGGAAGAAGAACGAGTCCATGAAGAAGACAATCCCGCATAGTCGAACGAATCCTCACAATTACGACGAAACAGGAACTATCGAGAAGAAGCACAACCGGAGAGAAGCAAAAAAAATGGTAAACAACCATCACATAAACATGGCATGATGCACAATCAAGTATGATGCATGTCCGGTTTAATGAGGCATGGCATGGCAAAGTGCACAAACAATCCTACAAATTAAGTGGAGCTCAAAATGCAAAACACCACATCAATTATTTAGTTCACTCCCGGTTAGGTACTCAACAATATTAAAAGTTGGTTAACATGGTAAGAGGTGAAGCATAACAAAACTATACCATCTAAACAATTTAAATGGGGCCGGATATAACAAACAGCAAATCCGATAAATCCCCATATGCATTTAGCAAATTAATGGAAACAACAAATATAAACATTTTAAATGTTGTTATCATGATGCGAATGACCATGCAAGTTTTAAGCAATTTTATGAAAATGTTGACATGAGCATATTATGAAACTTTTGTTACCGTGGTGGAACGAAAGGGGTGCCACGGCAACGACAATGAAAATGGTGCCACGGCAACATTCCGATGATCCGACAACTCGTCGAGATGTCGGTGCAAAAGATAGTGTGGATGAATGGTTCATGCAAGGATGGTGGGGTAATCCCGGTTACCGGGTTCCCACGGGTCGACGGCATGGCAAACGAGGAGGAACGTGCAAGGATCAATCCGGACATGGAGCAAACACGGGCATCTCATACATCACTCATGCATTCGTTCACGGGCGGTCGTCTCAGGGTTATACCTTTGAAGCGTGCGTTTTCAGAGGGGATCGGGTTCCATGCGGTGTAGGGGAAGTAGTTGTACACGTTCATTTCGGAGAGGCACTTGACGAATCCAACGTCTTCAAGGCGACGGTAGTCGTACACGAGTTGTAGTCGAACTTGACGGAGCCAACGTCCTCGAGGGTAGTCGTGGTACTTGGGGTCTTCGGACTTGCCGGTCTCGGTCTTGGCCATGGTACAGTGGCTCCATGAACACAACAGGGGCAGATGGATGCAAGGCAATGACAGCAACGGGTCAGAGCGCTTAACCATAACCGAAGTCAACAGGTGCTTGAGGACAGGGGCGCTCGGGGCAGTGGTGTGCAGGACGCAGGTGGAGGGGTTGATGGAGACGGGTGGCGAGGTCAGCTGCTTGCTGGAGGTGGGGAGCTCCGGCAACGACGAACTGCAGGAGGCCGGCCTTGGAGCATCGGTGCTTGAGGCGAGGAGCAGGAGACGACATAGACGAAGTCGTGGGGCGCGGGGACCTGCTCCGTTGAGGCACGAGGGGGCCGGGGTGCACGGAGCTGCGACGGTCCCGGAGGCGAGGACGTGGGGTCGAGGCAGAGGCGACCGGCAGGGCAGGAGCAGAGCAGCAACCGAGGCGGGACTTGCTCCTCGATGAAGAGCAGCAGCAACGAGCGGCTCCAGGAGAGGGCGTAGAGGAAGGAGCTCTGGTGCGGTTCCCGTTCGTCTTGGTCGCCGGTCGGCACCGCGTGGAGGAGTAGGGGAGTGGCGGTCAGGGACGGGGCAAGGGCGCGGGGAGCTCCTCTCCCTGGCGATGAGTGTGTTGCGGGCGGCGACGCGAGGGAATGAGGAGGAGGGATCGATGGAGAGGAAGAGAGGAGGGGTCGGCCTAGGGTTAGATAGGGGGCTGCTGGGCCTAGGGGAGGTTGGGCCGATCTGGGTAGGCTGCTGGGCTCTCTCCCTTCTCTTCTAAATAAAAAAAACAGAGAGAAGAAAGAAAAGAGAGAGAGGTTAGGGGTGGAGCTTGGGCAGGAGGGCAATTTTCTTGGACTTACGAAAACGAGCGTGACCCAAGAAAATAGGAGTGTGCATGTGTGAGAGGTTAGAATTCAAACGCATTTGAATTTAATTCAGATGGTCTTGCATAGGAAGTAGGTGCTAGGGAGGTCCAAAAATGTTGAGGCTTTAGGAGGAGCCTCGATAAAAGAGATAAGAATTGTTGGCAAAGTTTGGGGACCAAACTTGAAGTAGAAAGGGCATGGGAATTTTGCAAGTGTGTTACGGTTAATTCCAAGCTAATGTAATATTTTATAGTAGCTCTCTAAATATTGGGAGGATATGTTATAAAGAGAAATCACCATGTGAATTCCCTCAATTTAAATGGACCGAGGATCCAAACATTTTTTTGATGAGTTGCAAAAATTAAATGACATGATGGCATGATGACATGATGCAATGCAACAAATAAATAAAACACACGGCAAAGCTCGGAATAGCTGGAAGTCTTCTGGAGCGCCGGGCTCGGGGCGTTACAAATGAGTAGTCGAATAATTGTGCAACTATGTGAAGACTCTCTAACATTAAAGAATTTCAGATCTTGGTATTGTATTCAGACAGCAAGCAAAACAAAATAAAATGACATTGCAAGGATAGCACAACTCATGTGAAGAAGCAAAAACTTAGGCTCAACCGATACTAACCGATAGTTGTTGAAGAAGAAAGGTGGGATGCCTACCGGGGCATCCCCAAGATTAGATGCTTGAGACTTCTTGAAATATTATCTTGGGGTGCTTTGGGAATCCCCAAGCTTGAGCTTTTTGTGTCTCCTTAATACCTCTCATATCATGGTTTCTCTTTTTATCAAAAGCTTCATCCACACCAAACTCAACAAGAACTGGTGAGATAGGTTAGTATAAACCAATGCAAAACCTTATCATTTTCTACTGTAACAAATCACTAAAATTATTATTCAACATTGCATACTAAATGCCTCTGCATATTTAATACTCCTATCCTCAAATAGAATCATTAAACAAGCAAACATATGCAAACAATGCAAACATAATAACAATCTGCCAAAACAGTACAGTCTGTAAAGAATACAAGAGTATAAATACTTCCCTAACTCCAAAAATTATGAAATAAAATTACCACTGTAGTAAATTTATCAGATCTCATTATTCAAAAAGTTTCAACATTATATTATGCTCTGACTTTTCTAGGGAATTTTTGCAACAGCGGTAAACTTTCTGTTTTCAAACAGCAACATGTATACTAGCAAAATAAGCATGGTAAAGGCTATCCTTGACTTTTTTATTGAATCTAAAGATGCAAAACATTATTCTAAATAACAGCAAGCTAATAATATAAAAATAAAATTATGCTCCAAGCAAAACACATGTTATGTGGTGAATAAAAATATAGCTCCAAGTAAATTTACCGATGAACGAAGACGAAAGAGGGGATGCCATCCGGGGCATCCCCAAGCTTAGGCTCTTGGTTGTCCTTGAATATTACCTTGGGGTGCCTTGGGCATCCCCAAGATTAGGCTCTTGCCACTCCTTATTCCATATTCCATCGAATATTTACCCAAAACTTGAAAATTTCACAACACAAAACTCGACAGAAAACTCGTAAGCTCCATTAGCATAAGAAAACAAAACCACCACTTAGGTACTGTAATGAACTCATTCTAAATTTATTTTGGTGTTAAAACTACTGTATTCCAACTTATCTATGGTTCATACCCTCCGATACTACTCATAGATTCATCAAAATAAGCAAACAACACATAGAAAACAGAATCTGTCAAAAACAGAACAGTCTGTAGTAATCTGTATCAAACGTATACTTATGGAACTCCAAAAGTCCTACCAAATTAGGAAGTCCTAAGTAATTTGTGTACCAATCCACAGAAAAAAGAATCAGATCAAGAGAACGTTTCTGTGAATTAACAAAACTAATTTACTGGATGAAAAAGTTTCTGATTTTCACCAGGATCAACACAACTATCACCGTAAGCTATCCTAAAGGTCTTACTTGGAACTTTATTGAAACAAAAGCTATAAAACATGATTACTACAGTATCATAATCATGTGGACACACAAAAACAGTAAGGATAAATATTGGGTTGTCTCCCAACAAGCGCTTTTCTTTAATGCCTTTTAGCTAGGCATGATGATGACAATGATGCTCACCTAAAAGATAAGAATTGAAACATAACGGGAGCATCATGAAGCATATGACTAGCACATTTAAGTCTAACCCACTTCCTACGCATAGGGATTTTGTGAGCAAACAACTTATGGGAACAATAATCAACTAGCATAGGAAGGTAAAACAAGCATAGCTTCAAGATTTTAAGCACATAGAGAGGAAACTTGATATTATGCAATTCCTACAAGCATATATTCCTCCCTCATAATAATTTTCAGTAGCATCATGAATGAATTGAACAATATAACCAGCACCTAAAGCATTCTTTTCATGATCTACAAGCATAGAAAATTTACTACTCTCCACAGAAGCAAATTTCTTGTCATGAATAGTAATGGGAGCAAACTCAACAAAATAATCATCATGTGAGGCATAATCCAATTGAAAACTAAAATCATGACGACAAGTTTCATGGTTATCATTATTAGTAATAGCATACAAGTCATCACAATAATCATCATAGATAGCAACTTTGTTCTCATAATCAATTGTAACCTCTTCCGAAATAGTGGAATCATCACTAAATAAAGTTGACACTCTTCCAAATCCACTTTCATGTTCATCACAATAAGATTCAACATCCTCCAAAATAGTGGGATCACTACTTCCTAAAGTTGACACTCTTCCAAACCCACTTTCATCAATATAATCATCATAAATAGGAGGCATGCTATCATCATAATAAATTTGCTCATCAAAACTTGGGGGACAAAGAATATCATATTCATCAAACATAGCTTCCCCAAGCTTGTGGCTTTGCACATCATTAGCATCATGGATATTCAAGGAATTCATACTAACAACATTGCAATCATGCTCATCATACAAAGATCTAGTACCAAACATTCTAATGCATTCCTCTTCTAGCACTTGAGCACAATTTTCCTTTCCATCATACTCACAAAAGATATTAAAAAGACGAAGCGTATGAGACAAACTCAAATCCATTTTTTGTAGTTTTCTTTTATAAACTAAACTAGTGATAAAACAAGAAACAAAAAGATTCGATTGCAATATCTAAAGATATACCTTCAAGCACTCACCTCCCCGGCAACGGCGCCAGAAAAGAGCTTGATGTCTACTACACAACCTTCTTATTGTAGACATTGTTGGGCCTGCAAGTGCACAGGTTTGTAGGACAGTAGCAAATTTCCCTCAAGTGGATGACCTAAGGTTTATCAATTCGTGGGAGGCGTAGGATGAAGATGGTCTCTCTCAAACAACCCTGCAACCAAATAACAAAGAGTCTCTTGTGTCCCCAACACACCCAATACAATGGTAAATTGTATAGGTGCACTAGTTCGGCGAAGAGATGGTGATACAAGTGCAATATGGATGGTAGATAAAGGTATTTGTAATCTGAAATAATAAAAACAGCAAGGTAACTAATGATAAAAGTGAGCACAAACGGTATTGCAATGGTAGGAAACAAGGCATAGGGTTCATACTTTCACTAGTGCAAGTTCTCTCAACAATAATAACATAGATAGATCATATAACAATCCCTCAACATGCAACAAAGAGTCACTCCAAAGCCACTAATAGCGGAGAACAAACGAAGAGATTATGGTAGGGTACGAAACCACCTCAAAGTTATTATTTTGGATCAATCTATTCAAGAGTTCGTACTAGAATAACACCTTAAGATACAAATCAACCAAAACCCTAATGTCACCTAGATACTCCATTGTCACCTCAAGTATCCGTGGGCATGATTATACGATATGCATCACACAATCTCAAATTCATCCAACCAACACAAAGTACTTCAAAGAGTGCCCCAAAGTTTCTACCGGAGAGTCAAGAAAACGTGTGCCAACCCCTATGCATAGATTCATGGGCGGAACCCGCAAGTTGGTCACCAAAACATACATCAAGTGGCATGTGATATCCCATTGTCACCACAGATAAACATGGCAAGACATACATCAAGTGTTCTCAAATCAAAGACTCAATCCGATAAGATAACTTCAAGAGGGAAACTCAATTCATCACAAGAGAGTAGAGGGGGAGAAACATCATAAGATCCAACTATAATAGCAAAGCTCGCGATACATCAATATCGTGCCATAGAGAGAACACGAGAGAGAGAGAGATCAAATACATAGCTACTGGTACATACCCTCAGCCCCGAGGGTGAACTACTCCCTCGTCATGGAGAGCCCCGGGATGATGAAGATGGCCACCGGTGATGGGTTCCCCCTCCGGCAGGGTGCCGGAACGGGCTCCCGAGAGGTTTTTGGTGGCTACAGAGGCTTGCAGCGGCGGAACTCCCGATCTATCTTGATAT
>NC_041383.1:438083867-438142219 GCF_002162155.2 Triticum dicoccoides
TCGAGGGGTCCACGAGACAGGGGGCGCGCCTTGTAGGGGGGGGGGGAGCGTGCCCCCTATCTCCTGGGCTCCTCGAGTATCTTCTGATGTGAACTCCAATTCTCCAGGATGATATTCTTCCAAAAAATCACGTTGCCGAAGGTTTCATTCCGTTTGGACTCCGTTTGATATTCCTTTTCTTCGAAATACTGAAACATGCAATAAAACAACAATATGGGTTGGGCCTCCGGTTAGTAGGTTAGTCCCAAAAATGATATAAATGTGTAAAATAATGCCCATACACATCCAAAAGGGGTAATATAATAGCATGGAACAATCAAAAATTATAGATATGTTGGAGACGTATCACTCTCCACCTACTCTTCATTCGTGGAAAGAGCCATCAGAACATGCCTACACTTCCAACATACATTTTCTGAGAGAGAACCACGTACACTTGTGTTGAGACCAAGATATTCCATTCCTACCATATGAATCTTGATCTCTAGCCTTCCCCAAGTTGCTTTCCACTCAAATGTTCTTTCCACCAAATCCAAATCCTGTGAGAGAGAGTTGAGTGTTGGGGAGACTATCATTTGAAGCACAAGAGGAAGGAGTTCATCATCAACACACCATTTGTTACTTCTTGGAGAGTGGTGTCTCCTAGATTGGCTAGGTGTCACTTGGGAGCCTCCGACAAGATTGTGGAGTTGAAGCAAGGAGTTTGTAAGGGCAAGGAGATCACCTACTTCGTGAAGATCTACCCTAGTGAGGCAAGTCCTTCGTGGGCGACGGCCATGGTGGGATAAAAAAGGTTGCTTCTTTGTGGACCCTTCGTGGGTGGAGCCCTCCGTGGAATCGCGCAGCCGTTACCCTTCGTGGGTTGAAGTCTCCATCAACGTGGATGTATGATAGCACCACCTATCGGAACCACGACAAAAATATCCGTGTCTCCAATTGCGTTTGCACACTCCAATCCCATCCCTTTACATTCTTGCAAGTTACATGCTTTACTTTCCGCTGCTCATATACTCTTTCCATGCTTGCTTGATATGTATTGTGATTGTTAAACTTGTGCCAAAACTCCACTTCAACTTAAAGAAACTAAAAACTGCACCTTTTCTCACTTAGTGTCTAATCACCCCCCCTCTAGACACCTCTTCTCGATCCTTTCACTCGCTAGTTGATTATGCCATTGATATGAGTAAATGTGAGACCTAAGTGTTATTGTGAATGTGGTTAGTTCACAATCTTTGCTAAAAACTTGAATGCTGACTTTACATATTTGCAACAATAAGATCAAACATAGTTTGTAAAAGTTTTTTCTTTATCACTTTCAGTTTGTCAACTGAATTGCTTGAGGACAAGCAAAGGTTTAAGCATGGGGAGTTGATACCTTTCCAATGTATCTACTTTTCCAAACACTTTTGCCCTTGTTTTGGACTCTAACTTGCATGATTTGAACGGAACTAACCCGGACTGACGTTGTTTTCAGCAGACCGTCTGTCGGTGTCAAAACGGGCGGATCTCGGGTAGGGGGTCCCGATCTGTGCATCTAAGGCTAATGGTAAGAGGAGGCAAGGGACACGATGTTTTACCCAGGTTCGGGCCCTCTCGATGGAGGTAAAACCCTACTTCCTGCTTGATTGATATTGATGATATGGGTATTACAAGAGTTGATCTACCACGAGATCATAGAGGCTAATCCCTAGAAGCTAGCCTATGATGATTATGATTGTGTCACTAAGGACTAAACCCCTCTGGTTTATATAGACACCGGAGAGGGCTAGGGTTTACATGGAGTCGGTTACAAAGAAGGAAATATAATATCCAGATCACCAAGCTTGTCTTCCACGCAAAGGAGAGTCCCATCCGGACACGGGACGAAGTCTTGAGTTTTGTATCTTCACGGTCCAACAGTCCGGCCAAAGTATATAGTCCTGCTGTCCGGATACCCCCTAATCCAGGACTCCCTCAGTAGCCCCTAAACCAGGCTTCAATGACGATGAGTCCGGCGCGCAGTTTGTCTTCGGCATTGCAAGGCGGGTTCCATCCCCGAATACTCCATAGTAATTATCAAACACTTAGATCGTGTCCAGATCTGCAAGATGATCTTCACATACGACCGTAGAGAGAATGTTATTTCACAAATGTAATCTGCTGACAACTTTAGACAAAGTGACATGACACTATGGTCGGGTCATTATTCGAACCGTTTTCCAACAACCAGCCATAGCGCATATTGCGAGGCGGTTTCCTCGGCACGTCTTGTCAAAGCAGAGATCATGTCCCCTTATCACAGGATTTCCATCAATACGGGTATGGGTAACCCAACCACGCAATCAATCGTGGCACTTGGGAAATAAGAGATTCTCAACAGGAAAGTGGGGAGGCGCACCTTTCTCATTGCCTCTATAAAGGGATAATGATTCCCCATTTTCACACATGCCTTCTTCCTCCTCTGCTTATCCATTCTCACACCCTCGAGCTCCAGCGCCATAGTTCACACTTTCTCCGCATAGCCAAACATGTCCGGAGCAGGAGGCAAGTGGGTGGCCTCCATCGTGAAGGAGGAGCATATTGCGAAGCTCCGGGCGGCCGGATACTTGGCCGCAGACATCGCACACAGGCTACCGGACGAAGGGCAGATCATTCCTACTCCGGAACCCCACGAGAAGGTCGTGTTTCTCGCCCACTCCATCCATGGACTGGGATTTCCACTTCATCCCTTCGTCCGTGGGCTCCTGTTCTACTACGAGCTAGATTTCCATGATCTAGCCCCAAATTTCGTCCTCAACATCTCGGCGTTTATCGTCGTGTGCGAGGCCTTCCTCCGCATCAAACCTCACATCGGCTTGTGGCTACGAATCTTCTGCGTGAAGCCGAAGATCGCGAGCGGCCAGCAAGCGGAGTGTGGAGGCGCCATGGTGGGAAGGATGCCCAATGTTACCTGGTTTGACGGCTCCTTCGCGGAGACCGTGAAAGGGTGGCAATCAGGGTGGTTCTACATCACTGAGCCACGCGATGCCAACTGGGCGGCGGCCCCCGAATTCCGATCTGTAATTCCCATGCGGCTCACCTCTTGGGAAAAGAAGGGCCTGGCCTGGGGCGAGCCTACGGAGCTAACCGGACTTCAAAACTGCATCAAGAACATGATGGACAAGAAAATCAAACTTGTCAACGTGGTCCAGGTCATGCTTGTCCGCCGTATTCTTCCGTGCCAAAGACGGGCATTTAATCTGTGGGAGTTCGTCCTAGCCGAACACCAGATGCTTCAAAAGCTCTATGGCACGACACACAAGGGCGCATGGAAGGCGCTATTCAAGGCCTCCGAAATACCTCCTCCCACATCCGAGGACCGCGGACTTCACGCCACGCGGCTCCCCCGTCCGGTGATTTTTCTGGCTCCCCCGTCCGGTGATTTTTCTGGCTACCACCGGTGTCCTACAAGGCGCCGGAAAAGAAGGCCGAAAAGAAGGCCCCAGGGACTAGGAAGGGTCTCCGGCGTAAGGTCGTACCGGATGCCTCATCCGAAGACGACGAGGCACACTCCTCTCTCGAAGGGGAGGAGGAAGAGGAAAGGGCCTCCCCATCCGGAGAGGACGAGGGGCCTAAGAAGGTGGCCCAGGGGACCGGGAAGGGTCCCCGGCGCAAGGCCATCATACCCTTGTCGTCCGAAGACGATGAGGCAGATTCCTCCTGCGGAGGCGGGGGGAAACATGAAGAAACACTGCCTCCCCACACTGGGGAGGAGAAGAAGAGGAAAGCCGCCCCGGAGGGGAGGCTAGGACGCCCAAGAAGGGAAAGGCGTCCCTTCCGGATTACTCCACCACGGCCGCCTATAGCGAGGAGGAGTGGCTGCCCAGGGGGAAGCCCCTAGTAAGATCGTAAGTATCCACACTCCATTTTATTTTAGTATGACTTTGCTTCATAGTCTATTATAACGCCGAACATGTATATGCAGTCCGATCAGGGTCCATCCCAAGGTATCCTGTTCGGACGGGTCCCTGAGTGATTCGGCGATGAACTCGCTCCCGACGGCCACTACCCATCGGCCTACGGACGACACAGAGGTGTTGTCCCAAAGGTTCCCCGAGCAGGGGGAGGTGACTCTGGAGATGCCCCAAGGCAAAACCCCAGATGCTGGGTATGTGGGGCGTAAGATCCCCGCGGATTGTGCCTACGAGAGCCGCAACAAGCCGGGCTCTCAGTCGGACACTGTACCGGAACCTCCAATCGTTCCGGATTCGGGCAGGCGGCCTCTCACTAAGGAGGGCGAGCTGTCCGTGCCGATGACTTCCGTTACGCTAGAGGCATCGGATAGTCTGTTGGAAGCACTTCGTGGCGCTTCCATGGATGAAGAGCACCATACTCTTATGAGTGTGGTGATTCAGAAGGCTCTGTCTGCCAAGAGCGGACTAACCGAAGCCTGCACCAACCTCCTGACAGGCTTTGAGGTAAGTAATAAAAAATGTGTGAAATTATCACCCGATAGGTAGTAGCCCCTGATACTCTGTTTGGTGTTCGGAACGAAAAGCCAAACAGAGGGTCGATTATAATCTGCAGGAGTCTAATAGTAGGTGTGCATGTGAATAAGCTGGCGGTGCTGCTTGCCGCTGCTGCCCGCATGGTCAAGGTCGCCGGACTTAAACGGGACCTGGAGCAGGCACAGGGAGAGCTCGGCCTCACGAAGAGGCATCTTGAAGAGATCAAAGGTGAGTGATACCCTATTCGCATATCATGAAGAATAGACAAAATTGGTGATTCTAACGACAAAGCATCATGACTTTGTAATAGGGGGAACCGTGCAATGGCTCCTCCCACCTCTCCCTCTCTCCCTCTCCTGGCCCTCTCCTCCACCTGCTCCAACCACTCCCATGGCAATCTCTAGTGAAGTTTTAAGGTATGGAGGGCTTGCTACACTAGGATTTTACTCCTGGTATTGCCCTGGCCGATCAGGTGAGGAAGAAATTTGGATCTACGATGCACTTTTCCCCCTCCCGTGACACCAAGGAATTCTTCCTTGTGGTCACATTTTCATCTGCTTCTTTCCCCTTGACTATTGAGTCGGTGGGCATAGCCATGCAATGCTGCATTGGTGGTCTTAGTACTGGTTTCAAAGTGGTTCAACTCAATCCTCGGGTTTTTCGTTTCTGGGTGGCTAATAATAAAGTTGGTCATTTCATCTATGGGCTCAAGGATCGGGTTTGGCCGGATTTCATTTGCCATTTTCATTTGTTCAATGGCCGTTTCAACCGTAGCCACCTGGCGAACTTCTCTTGGCACACCGATGAGGAATTACTTTTGATCTCGGCTCGTAAGCCTATGGCAATCTCCTCCTGTCTGTGTTCTAATGATCTTGCAGGCGTTTTGGACCATGCCTCGCTTAAGGAGCTTAGCAAATTTGAGCTACATCCTATCAAGAATATGGTTTTCTCCAATTCTCACCATGCTGAAGCTTCTTCCTCGAGAGGCGAGGTGCATCATCTTCGGCCGAAGATTGATTCACAAATTCAAAAAATCAAATTTGGATCTTTTACTGCTGGTCATCATGAGCCTACGACAAATGCGCCTCCTGAGGATAGGCTACGATTAATGAACGAATATCTTGAGCAGGCAAAATTTGAGGATGCTCAAATGCCTTATTTTTTACAGCTGGGTACCTTTAAATGCCTCATTAAGACACCATATCTGACCATTCCTCAGAGTTTTTTTAGCTTCGGCCTTCAAATACGCGCCACCCCACAATTTGTGGCATCCTACTCTGTCGGCCCAACAAAAAGCTGATCTGGCCCAAGCAAGCTACGCAAAACAGGAGATCATGCTTCTCATAGATAATTGGGCCAATTTGTGCTCTCGATGCCTGCAATGGGGACACAGTCGTTTTTCTTGCCATAACAGGGTTATTTGTATTTATTGCTCCACACCTGATCACAAGGTGATTAATTGCCCTTTGCGGATTACCCAGCGCACAAATTCTGCCATCAAACCTCAACTCCATGGAAACTACATTAATTCTCCGGATTTTGGGGCTCCTTCTGTTCATCCTAAGCTGGCTCGGTCAAGGCCTCCCACCATGGTCCGATGTAACTATTGTGGGGCCTATAACCACGTGGCTCAATCCTGCTACTCCAAACGATGGCAAGCGAGATGGAAGTGGGTCCCTAAGAATATTGGGCTTACCAAATCTACCCCTGACGCTACCCATTCTGCCTCGAGTTCCCAAACGGCGCCGGCCTGCGTCAGTCTCTCCGTCCTGCCACCACCTCCATCCTGCTCTTCCTCTCCAGCCCTGCTGCACTCATCCCGCTTATCCACCATGGCCAACTATCCATTGAACCTTGTTCCATTCCTCCCTTCAGGTTTTGTAGTAGAGCCTGGTCCCGCTGATCGTGTGGTGCGCAGTGGGATGGTGGTTGGACCAATCCCTCCCCTGAATCACGATTTCCTGGCGACCGCTGAAGCTAGCAGCTATGTTCCTCTACACCGCCGTGCAGCCGTCCGTGCCGCTGTTCTAGGATTGCTCCATGAAGCTCATCTCTTTACTACTGAAGAAAGTGATCATCCTTTGGGCATTGGGATTTTCGGGTTTGCGGATTCGTTCCTTCATGACTCTGCTGTGGCTACTCCCCTGGAATTAGAAGAGGAAGATTTACTTATCACCTTTGTTCCTCACAACGAAGCACTTAATAGGCGCACCACTACTTTTGGTCCGGCTGTCTGGCTCATGTTCTTTGGATTTCCATACGACTACCAGACCGATTACTACATTACCAAGGCTCTGGGTGGATTCGGATCTTTGATTTCTTGGTACAACCCTAGGCAGGACAGAAGGTTCATGTTAATCAAGGCGCAACTCATCAATCTGCGTCTTGTGCCCAAAAGTTTTGTTGTCTGGCAGCTCAGTGGGGCTAGAGATTGTTGGATGGTGCAGCTGACGATTTTGCATAGCAGTGACTGGAATGCTCTGCTGCCTGAAGTTCCCCCGGCCGGCGAGGAGCTACCCCCCCTGACGGCAATCCCCACCCTCAGTTTGGTCCCGATCTTACTGCCGAGCAGCTATATCAACAACAGGTACATAATTGGTTCGTGCAGAATGCCGCACCTCCTAATGCTGCTCCTGCTGATCATGGTGAGGCCCCAAACCAGAACTTGGCTGCTTGGGGTGCTTGGCCCGAGCCTCCGCCTGCGGTGCAGCAGCCCCCGGTGATGCCACCGCACCTCATGAATTTTCAAGCTTGGCTTGCTGCACAGGGCCTGCAGGTTCACGATGGTGTTATTCCAGAGAACAATATTTCTGACAATGCTGCTGATGCCTGGAACGACTCCATCACTATTTCTGATGACACTAGCTCTGATGGTTTTTCCCAGGCTTTGATTGTGGTGGCGCCCGCGGTCGCAGCTCCTGTCCATCCCACCCTGGAGGAACAACTCTCAATCTCTATGGATATTCATAACCATGGCATGCGCTTTAGTCTGTCATCCCAGGGTGATCAACTGCCGTCCCTCCTGCTTGCTGATCCCATACCACGCCAACAACTCAATGCTTCCATATATCAGGCACTACGCCCTTTTCTGGCGAACATGGGACCAGGGCGTTCAGCGTATGGTGTGCGCCCTGATGCTGTGCATGTTGAGATTCAAGTTTTGTCTGATTAAAGTGGTCTTCAGTTCAACCAAATTGCACCACTTCTGTCCTCCTCCGCTGTTCAGATTCAGGAGTTGGCGCATTCTGAGGATGATGGACTCACTTCACAAGACTCTCTGCTTAATCGCTCTGCTGATCTTCAGTTATGCCACTTGGAGAGCTCTGCTATGGATGTGTCTGAACTTCATGTGCCTGATCTGGCTGCACCTGCTTTGGGAGCGATTATCACTGATTCACCTACACTGTCTGAAGATGCAACTGAAACTATGGTTGTGGTCCACAATGCAAGCACTGAGAACATCGTTATGCCACCGGTTGTGCATGAGCCACCTCCTGCCTGCACAAACTTTGCATCAGCTTCATCAGGCCTGTCTCTGCTTCTGGAGGACTGCAAAGGGAAAAAGGTTGCCCCAGTCTCAACTGCCCCACTTCACCGCAACACCAGAAACAACAAGTACGATGGCTTCCGCACAACTCAGACGCTGGACTCGCGCGCCACCAAGTCAAAAGTGAAGCCTAGGACTATTCCTTCGGCTCTGTCCAATGTGAGCACTTCTGCTGATCCAATTATGCAGGTTGAGAATGAAGACTCACCACCTCCGACTGGCATTGCAACCATGCAGAACATTGATACTCATCTCTGCGCCATTCCCGCGGAAGAGCTCACCTTAGAGGTGCTCTCCAAGGACGTTGATGGATCTGCTTCATCGACCTAAAGCCTCTACCCTGTGTTTTTATGGTACTTTTGCACAACTGGAATGTACTTTGCTGGAATATTCATGGCTTGAATTCTCCTAAGAAACACTTAGCTCTATCCAACGCGATCAACACTTCTGGTTGTTCGATCATTTGTCTTCAAGAATAAAAAATGCAAGACTTTAATGCTAGCATCCTTAAGTCTATTTTCCCACCGCGCTTTGATGCTTTTGCTTTTATTCCCTCTCTTGGCGCTTCTGGTGGTATCATAACAATCTGGTGCAGCAGTGCTTTTACGGGTCAGGTTTTCATTCATGAGCAGTTTGCGTTAGGTGTTGAACTCAAATCCACGATCTCTTCCCACTCCTGGAAGCTTGTTAATATTTACGGTCCGTGTCAGGGTGAGCAACGCGACAGTTTTACTTCCTGGTTGTTCGACATAGATATCCCCTCCAACGAAGAGTGGCTTTTACTTGGTGATTTCAACTACATCCGTTCCCCCGACAACAGAAATAAACCAGGTGGTAACATTCAAGATATGTTCACGTTTAATGATTTTATACATGAACAACGCTTAACTGAGATTCCTATCAAGGGTAGAAAATATACATGGTCAAACATGCAGCAAAACCCTCTGCTCGAGCAAATTGACTGGTTTTGAACGACGCTAAATTGGACATCCTATTTCCCGAATACCATGGTCAATCCTCTTGGCCGACCGGTGTCTGACCACACCCCTTGCTCGGTTGTGATTCAAACCTCTATACCCAAAATCAAAATTTTCAGATTCGAAACTTTCTGGATTGCTCACCCTGGATTTATGGATGTGGTGTCTCAATCTTGGAACAGGCCTCTGAAGTTTGGCAAATCAGCTAATGCGGCGTCTAATCTGTGTCAGAAACTCAAAAACCTCAGACATGATCTGATCCGTTGGAGCAAGACAATTTCTAGACTCAAAATTGCTCTAGAGAACACCAACAAAGCCCTGCTCGAATTAGATCACATTGCGGATCGCCGCACACTCACGATCCCTGAAACTAACTTTCGAAATATACTCAAGCGTCACCTGTTAAGACTGCTGCAACATCAGAAAGAGTATTGGAAAAAGAGATGCACCATTCGTTGGATTAAGTTTGGAGACGAAAACTCCAAAAAAATTCAAGCCGTAGCAACCGAACGATACAGAAAGAATTTTATCTCTAGCTTGAAAAAGAATGACGGTGCTGAGGTTGATGACCACTTGGGGAAGGAGTCAATCCTCTTTCAAGCCTTCAAAGATCGTTTGGGTGCTTCCAAACCCCCGCAGATGAAATTTAATCTCTCACAAATGCTACGCTCGCAGGTGGATTTTGATGATCTCACTATCCCCTTCACACCAAGAGAGATTGACGATGTGATGAATGAGATGCCACCTGATCGAGCGCCTAGTTCGGATGGGTTCAACGAAGCTTTCATGAAAGCTTGCTGGCCAATTATTAAAGGTGACTTCTACCGACTGCTTGACGACTTTCATAAAGGCAACCTCAATCTTGAGAGCCTCAATTATGGCTACATCACCCTGATCCCCAAGAAACGTGCTCCTGAGACAGTCAACGATTTTAGACCGATTAAATTGCTTAACTGCTGTCTCAAATTGATCACCAAACTTTTGGCTAACCGTCTATAACGGATCATCCTTCAGATTGTGCATTGAAACCAGTACGGTTTCCTTAAAGGGCGCTCTATCAATGATTGCTTAGCTTGGGCATTCGAATATATACATCAATGCCATGCCTCTAAGCGTCCGATCGTCCTCCTTAAGCTGGATTTCACTAAGGCTTTCGACACAGTTCAGCATTCGGCCATCATTACGATCATGCGGAGCATGGGATTTAATGAGAAATGGATTAACTGGTTCAAATGTATATCCACCTCTGGAAAATCTTCTGTCCTCCTCAACGGGGTCCCTGGCAAAAACTTTTGGTGCAAATGTGGAGTGCGGCAAGGAGATCCACTGTCACCGCTAATCTTTGTTCTTGCGGCAGATTTACTTCAAACAGCTATAAATGAGGCTCTCAATGACAACCAACTTCAACTCCCAATACCTGCCTATCGCGATAAAAGCTTCCCAGTTATTCAATACGCTGATGACACGATTATTTTCATGCCTGCTTGTCGGGTGCAAGCAATTCGAATGAAACGGATCCTTGAGGATTATGCAGATTCTGTGGGTCTACACATCAATTTCAATAAGTCCCCATTGGTACCGATTAACACCCCCGACGATACTCTCCAAGATATTGCAGCCATCTTTGGTTGTACATGTTCTCAAATGCCATTTACATACCTTGGGTTACCGCTTGGCACCACTAAACCTACTGTTGCTAATCTCACTCCGTGGATTTGCAAAGCTGAAAGTAGGATCACTACTGTCATGTCACTTGTGTCGTACGCGGGTAAATTGGCTCTTATGAACTCCCTCGTCACATCTTTGGCTATTTACCCAATGGGTACCCTCTGTCTACCGCCAAAAATCATTGAACAATTGGATAAAATAAGACGTCATGCCTTGTGGATCAGAAAAACTGATGATGGAGACAAATGTAACTCCCTTGCGGCTTGGGACATGGTTTGCAGACCAAAGAAGAATGGTGGTCTCGGTGTACTTAATCTCAAGGTTCAGAACAACACAATGCTTCTCAAGCTGCTCCACAAATTCTACAATAAATTTGATATGCCTTGGGTACACCTCCTGTGGGACTCCTACTATTCCACCATTGTCCCGCATGCTGCTGCACCTTGTGGTTCCTTCTGGTGGCGGGAACTCCTCAAACTTATGCCAGTTTACAGGGGGTCTTGAAGGTAACTCTTGGATCAGGTGACTCAGCTCTTTTTTGGAAGGACGACTGGTGTGAAGGCATTACTGCTGATACTTACCCCCGTGCATTCTCATACACCATCATGGAAGATGCCTCGATCAAACAGTTCCTCACTATTTCTAGTTTGGAGCAAGGCTTTCACTTACCTCTCTCACTCCAGGCGCATGATGAATTGAAGGCTCTACAACAACACGTGAGACACCTGGGGGTACGTGACACAAATGACATCTGGTCCTGCGTTTGGGGGCGGCTGAATTCAAGACAACTGCATACTACACTTTCTTCTTCAGAGATGTATCTGCACATGAAGCTTTTAAATGGCTGTGGAAGGCCCGGTGTATTCCCAAGCTCAAGGTCTTTGGTTGGTTCCTTTTTTCTGATCATCTTAACAAAAGGAACATGCTCAAAAGACAGCATTATAACATTGGGAGCAACCTTGACTGTTTACTCTACGGGCAGCACATTGAGGAAACGGTGGAACACCTCTTTTTCAGATGTACATTTAGTGGGACATGCTGGAATGAGCTCAATATATCGTGGCCTGTGAATGGAAATAGATTGGACATGATGATGCACCTCAAAACTTTGCACAATCGCCCCATGGTCATGGATATCTTTTTGGTGGCAGCTTGGAGCCTTTGGAAAGAGAGAAATAATAACTACTTTCGCCAAGTAACCCCCTCATTGTCATCCTGGAAAACTAGGTTCAGGAAGGACTTTGCTAATATTAGCCATAGGGTCCCTGACCATAGAAAACAGATAGTTGCCACTATACTTGACTCTCTTCATTGAGAATACCAGTGATGCTTCCCCCCTGCATGGGGGTTGCTTGCTGAACTTTGTCCATATGTAATGTAACACTGTACACATTATTTTACCCCTTTTGGTAATATACTAAAGTAGTAGGAGCCTTTCCTACTGTCTAACCCTTCAAAAAAAACTTTGTAATAGGGGCCACAGCCGAAGTGGCATCCCTGAAGAAAGCCCTGTCTGAGGCTGAAGACAAGGCGGCCATGGAGCGCATTGAGCGCGAAAAGCAGAGTGCTAGGGTGGGTGGGGTACAACAAGAGCTCCAGGAGCTTGGCAAGAAGTTTGAGTCCTTGGAGCGTGATCTCAAGGCGAAGGAGTCTGAGCTTGCGAAGGCCCTTGCGAGTGTGAAAGATGCCAAGGCCGAAGCCGAAAAGGCCCAGCAGGAAATCCAGGCGGCCAAGAAGATAGCGGCGGGTAAGACATTCTTTATGCAAAGCAAGCATGTGGAGGAGGCGTTTCTCTTACTTACCCGAATTCGGAGCTCTCCAGGGGCATTCGCAGATCTTCCACGCAGCGTATCAGATGCCGCGGAGTTCTACCGTGCCGAGGAAGGGAGCTCGACGGAGAAGCTGTTCTGGTCCCAATATGCTGGAGCCGAACACCCAATGCCTCTAAGTGACCAATTGAAGCAATTGGTTGAACTCCACAGGGCGGCCGAAGTGGCTATGAAAGATTTCATAGTTCGGATGTGGCCTGGTGAGCCCTTGCCTGCCAGCTACTCCGGCCTGATAAAGAGGATGGTAAACGCCTATCCGTGGCTTGAGGTGATCAAGTGATCCGTTTGCATTGAGGGTGCCCGTCGGGCCTTTGCTCGTGCGAAGGTGCATTGGGGCAAGCTGGATGCGGAGAAGCTGGTGAAGGACGGGCCGCTGGAGGGCAAGGCGCATCGTTGTCCCGAAAAATATTATGATGGTGTTATGAAAGGCGCTCGTCTCATGGCCGATGAATGTACCAAGGACACGATCCTTGAGTAAATGTACTTCTGTCGTTGTTGTAATATAAAGACAAAGTTACTTGCGCTATATAGCGCCTTTTGATTTAAAATATTACCTTCTGTGCGGCTGTTTATAAAATTCTGAAAGTAGGCCAGTCATCGGCTTCCGCCCCCACATAACTAGTACCAGGGTATTCCTGGAAAAACACAGTCACACTTTATCCAAATTTTTGGTCCCTGAAGGAGGTGTTTGGCGCAGCGAACAAGGCAATCGGACTATGCGGCATTATAACTTTCACTTAGCCATAGAAGTCTACAATTTTAAATTTCGGCGAAGCCCCTAGAATTCGGAAAGCCGAATTGGGGCGCTATATACGCCTAAATTGGACGAAGCCGATTCCTCGCCTAAAGCAGAAAAAATCTTTAAGGATTTTAAGACCTCTCGAACAGCGACCAGCTCTCGCTGCATCATGCCGGTCAGATTTCGGCTTTTTGTACTGAGGTGCTCGTCCGGAAGAACCGGGACACAATCGCAGTAGTTCTCCCTGCGCTACCTTAGACGATATGACGGAACGTAAGGTACCAAAACAAGGGAGCCAGGCAAACCCAACTATTGACCCAAGACATGGTTCGAAGCTGTTGCATATAGTGCTATAAGTTCGGGGTGCCGCACTGTTGAAAGTGTCCGGACTTGTCTTGCCATGTTATGGGGCGCCATAAGGAGCCCCTGGCAAACTAAACGTACCAAGGTGTACGGATGCAATATTAAATAAACATTTATAGAAAAAATGTGCAGATAGGAATAATAAGCTGACGCTATATATTATCTCCCATTGATAAATAATACGTCTAAGCGTATGTTTAGAATGAATGCGTTAAGCAGGAGTAAATAGGACTATTTGACATGTCCCATCCAAGGGCGGGCTGCATGTAGGTATATAAAACAGGTATAACGATCATGAACAGATTCCACCTGGGTATTCCCTTTGTGCGCAAAGCCTTTTACCTCCTTGGTTTTTCCTCCTGTGCAAGTCCGTGCAAGTCTGACAATCCGGTTCTTCTGAAGAGGCTGCCCGAAAGCAGTATCCTGAAAGGTAAAAAGGGGGGTTATTAAAGTATGTTGCGGCTAAGCCGCACTATTTGACTGAGTCCCTTATTGTGCCTCCGCCTATGCCCATGGTATTTTTAGTGCGTAATTGTGTACGCGCGGCACGAATGTTGCCTTGATGGTGCTAGAGCGGAGGCCGGACTGCTAGTCGTGCTCTTGGTGTGCCTGGCGATCTTGTTGCGGGGTACTCCAGACTCGTTTGATGGTGTTCGGGGTTGTTGTCGCCGGATTGGTGGTTTGTCGGAGAAGGCCGCATTGTACTTCCACCGCGAGGGCTGCAGTATGCTCTTCTGTACGGACAGAGTGATCCATGTTTCCGTTGACCATTATGACCCCGCGAGGTCCTGGCATCTTGAGCTTGAGGTATGCATAGTGTGGTACCGCATTGAATCGAGAGAATGCGGTTCGTCCAAGTAGTGCGTGATAACCACTACGGAAAGGGACGATATCGAAGATTAACTCCTCTCTTCGGAAGTTATCCGGAGATCCGAAGACCACTTCCAGTGTTATGGAGCCCGTGCAACGGGCCTCTACTCCTGGAATTACACCTTTGAAGGTGGTTTTGGTGGGCTTGATCCTTGAAGGGTTGATGCCCATTTTGCACACTGTGTCCTGATAAAGCAGGTTCAGGCTGCTGCCGCCATCCATAAGGACTCGCATGAGGTGGAATCCGTCGATGATTGGGTCTAGGACCAATGCGGCTGAACCGCCATGACGGATGCTGGTAGGGTGATCCCTACGATCGAAGGTGATCGGACAGGCTGACCATGGGTTGAATTTTGGGGCGACTGGCTCCATCGCATAGACGTACCGTAGTGCTCGCTTCCGTTCCCGTTTGCGAATATGGGTGGCATAGATCATGTTGACCGTTTTCACCTAGGGAGGAAATTTCTTCTGTCCTCCTATGTTCGGACGCCGGGGCTCCTCGTCATCGTTGTTGTGTAGCCCCTTGTCCTTGTTTTCGGCATTTATTTTACCGGCCTGTTTGAACACCCAGCAGTCTCTGTTAGTGTGGTTTGCTGGCTTATCTGGGGTGCCGTGAATTTGGCACGAGCGTTCAAGTATGCGGTCCAGACTGGATGGTCCCTGATTGTTTCTTTTGAACGGTTTTTCCGCTGACCGGACTTGGAGCCACTGAATCCGGTGTTGACTATCGTGTCTTCAGTGTTGTCGCCGTTGTTCCGTCGCTTATGTCTGTTGTGCCGTGGCTTGCCATTATTGTCGCGGACATCTGAGGTGCCGGAATTTATAGGCGTGGTGCTACTGCGGGCCAGCTAGCTGTCCTCGCCCGCGCAAAAGCGGGTCATGAGTGTCGTGAGGGCCGCCATGGACTTTGGTTTTTCCTGGCAGAGGTGTCGGGCGAGCCACTCATCACGGATATTATGCTTAAAAGCCGCCAAGGCTTCGGCGTCCGGACAGTCGACTATTTGGTTCTTTTTAGTAAGGAACCGAGTCTAGAATTTCCGGGTTGACTCTCCGGGCTGTTGAGTAATGTGGCTCAGGTCATCGGCGTCTGGTGATCGCACATATGTGCCCTGGAAGTTATCGAGGAATGCATCTTCCAGGGTTTCCCAACTGCCAATGGAATTTGCTGGCAGGCTATTCAGCCAGTGCCGGGCTGGTCCTTTGAGCTTAAGGGGAAGATACTTGATGGCGTGTAGATCATCTCCGCGAGCCACTCGTCACGGATATTATGCTTAAAAGCCGCCAGGGCTTCAGCGTCCAGACAGTCAACTATTTAGTTCTTTTTGGTTAGGAACCGATTCCAGAATTTCTTGGCTGACTCTCCGAGCTGTTGGGTAATGTGGCTCAGGTCATCGGCATCCGGTGGTCGCACATATGTGCCCTGGAAGTTGTCAAGGAACGCATCCTCCAGGTTTTTGCAACTGCCAATGGAATTTGCCGGCAGGCTGTTTAGCCAATGTCGGGCCGGTCCTTTGAGTTTAAGGGGGAGATACTTGATGGCGTCTAGATCGTCTCTGCGGGCCATGTGAATGTGGAGAAGGAAATCTTCGATCCTTACTGTGGGGTTTGTTGTGCCATCGTATGATTCAATGTTTACGGGTTTAAACCCTTCTGGGAATTCATGATCCATCACTTCGTCAATGAAGCAGAGGGGGTGTGCGGTGCCTCTATGCCGGGCTATGTGGCTACGCAGTTTGAATGAGTTTGGGTGGCTGTATTCTGCCCGGTCGGACTTGTTCATAGTGTATCCGGCGTGAGATCATCGTCACGTGTTGGGGCGCGCCCCCGCGATCCATAGATCGATCTTGGCTGTCCTGCCTTGTTTTCCAGTATATCTTGCAGGTCCTGCCTATTGCCCCGGGCCGTAGTGTATTGGCATGGGGGTGCAGGCTGGTATTTGGGCTGATATGCTGTTTTATCCCGGCCAAGAGGTGGCTGGTCAGCCGTGTGGCGCTCGAGTCTGTATTCCTCAGCTGCCAGGACTTCGGTCCATCTGTCTGTGAGCAGGTCTTGATTAGCTTGGAGCTGCTGCTACTTCTTTTTCAGGGTCCTCGCAGTGGCCATAAGCCGGCGCTTGAAGCGCTCCTGCCCCACGGTATCCTCAGGCATGCCGAACTCGTCGTCGCCGAGGCTAATCTCGTCTTCGGAGGGGGGCATGTAGTTGTCCTCCTCCGGATATCTGTCCGTCGCCTGTTCGTCTGGGCTGACCTACCCGTCTTCCTGCTCGGCCTGCTCGAAGGCAGGCTGATCGGGGTTGCATTCATCTTCGGCACCATCCGGATTGTTTTCGTCTCCTGTGCCGGTATTGCTATGGCGGGGTTTGGAGCGGCACCGACGATGCCCATGCTTTGCTTTCTTTCCTGAGGGGTTATCCTCCATTGCCTCATCGCCATTGGTTTCTTTCGGAGTGTCCACCATATATATATCATATGAGGAGGTGGTTGTCCACCACCCCGTGGGCGGTGGTTCCTGTTCTTCTCCTGCATCGTCGGCCATACCATCGATGTCTTCTTAGTCGAAGTCAAGCACGTTGGTTAAATCATCGACCGTGGAAATGAAGTGGGTGGTGGGTGGGCAATGAATTCCTTCGTCGCCTGCTTCCCACTCGAGCCGGACATAGTTTGGTAAAGAGTCTCCTGACAAAGAGAGAGATTTTAACGAGTTCAGCATGTCGCCAAAGGGCGAGTGCTGGAAGATATCCGCAGCGGTGAACTCCATTATCGGAGCCCAACCAAATCCGGCAGGCTCGGAGGTGCACGGACTAGAACCTACAGCTGGATACGAGTCTGGGGGTCCGGTGTCACAGGCTTCCTTGGGGGTGGAGCCGGTGTTCGGCTCTACCGCCGATGAGTGTGCGGGCTCCGGGGTGGGGTCCATCCATCCGTCCTCGGGCAACGCAATCTGATCCGGATTTAGGTCCGGGGCTTCTGCAGGGGCGATATCCCGAGCATTGTCCGACTGCAGGTCTAAGCCGTGCTCATCGTGACTGTCCGGTGCTCCTGGCGCAGGCTCGAACCCGTTGAAGATCAAGTCTCCGCGGATATCAGCCGTGTAGTTCAAGTTTCCGAACCTGACCTGGTGGCCAGGGGTGTAGCTGTCGATCTCCTCCAGATGGCCAAGCGAATTGGCACGCAGTACGAAGCCGCCGAACACGAAGATCTATCCGGGGAGAAAAGTCTCACTTTGGACCATGTTGTTGTTGATCGAAGGAGCCATCAAGACTTGCAGCGACGACACAGAGGAACTCTCAATGAAAGCACCAATGTCGGTGTCAAAACCGGCGGATCTCTGGTAGGGGGTCCCGATCTGTGTGTCTAAGGCTAATGGTAACAGGAGGCAAGGGACACGATGTTTTACCCAGGTTCGGGCCCTCTCGATGGAGGTAAAACCTCTACTTCCTGCTTGATTAATATTGATGATATGGGTATTACAAGAGTTGATCTACCACGAGATCGTAGAGGCTAAACCCTAGAAGCTAGCCTATGATGATTATGATTGTGTCTCTAAGGACTAAACCCTCCGGTTTATATAGACACCGGAGAGGGCTAGGGTTTACATGGAGTCGGTTACAAAGAAGGATATATAATATCCGGATCGCCAAGCTTGTCTTCCATGCAAAGGAGAGTACCATCTGGACACGCGACGAAGTCTAGAGTCTTGTATCTTCACGGTCCAACAGTCCGGCCAAAGTATATAGGCCGGATGTCTGGATACCCCCTAATCTAGGACTCCCTCACCTTCCATGGTGTTATTCTCGTGCAGAAATAAAAGTTCTCGAAATGACCTGAAACTCCACGGAGACACATTTTGGAATTACTAAAAATATTGGCGAAAGAATCAACTTAAGCGGGCCCACACCCTGTCCACGAGGGTGCAGGGCGCGCCCACCCCCTGCCTCGTGGGCCCCCTGGACCTTTACCGACCTCAACTCCAACTCCATATATTCACGTTCAGGCAGAAAAAAATCATAGAGAAGGATTCATCATGTTTTACGATACAGAGCCGCTGCCAAGCACTAATCTTCCTCGAGAGGGTTGATTTGGAGTCCGTTCGGGGCTCCGGAGAGGGGAATCCATCGCCATCGTCATCATCAACCATCCTCCATCACCAATCTCATGATGCTCACCGCCATGGGTGAGTAATTCCATCGTAGGCTTGCTGGATGGTGATGGGTTGGATGAGATTTACCATGTGATGGAGTTAGTTTTGTTAGGGTTTGATCCCTAGTATCCATCGTGTTCTAAGATTGATGTTGCTATGACTTTGCTATGCTTAATGCTTGTCACTAGGGCCCGAGTGCCATGATTTCAGATCTGAACCTATTATGTTTTCATGAATATATGAGTGTTCTTGATCCTATCTTGCAAGTTATAGTCACCTACTACGTGTTACGATCCGGCAAACCCCGGAGTGACAATAGTCGGGACACTTCCCGATGATGACCATAGTTTGAGGAGTTCGTGTATTCACTAAGTGCTAATGCTTTAGTCTGGTACTCTATTAAAAGGAGGCCTTAATATCCCTTAGTTACCAATAGGACCCCGCTGCCATGGGGGGGTAGGATAAAAGATGCCATGCAAGTTATTTTCCATAAGCACGTATGACTATATTCGGAATACATGCCTACATTACATTGATGAACTGGAGCTAGTTTTGTGTCACCCTATGTTATAACTGTTGCATGATGAATTGCATTTGACGTAATTATCCATCATTGATCCATTGCTTACAAGCTTTTCACATATTGATCTTTGTTACGTTACTTCTTCGTTGCCACTGTTACGATTGCTACAAAACTACTACTATTACTTTTGCCACTGTTACTGTCACTTCCATACTACTTTGCTACTAAATACTTTGCTACAGATATTAAGTCTTTCAGGTGTGGTTGAATTGACAACTCAGTTGCTAATACTTGAGAATATTCTTTGGCTCCCCTTGTGTCGAATTAATAAATTTGGGTTGAATACTCTACCCTCGAAAACTGTTGCGATCCCCTATACTTGTGGGTTATCACTGCCCGAAGACACAACCACTCCCTAGATGACGGAGATGCTAGTGTCGGCGCCCTACCAGGTACCAGAGAAGAAGGGCAATGATCCCAAGGGTGGTCCCCGCCGTAGAGGCCCTTCAGACGCTGTGTTCGGAGAGACCGAGATCGTCTCCTCTCATGAGGGAGACGAGGACGAAGAGGAGGATGAGGTGGTGGAAAGTGACTCCCCCTGCAAGTGGAGGATGAAGAAGAGGACGGCCTCCGAGAACCCGGAGGGGGCGACGCTGAAGAGGGGGAAGGTTACCCTCTCGGTCAGTTTGGAATCAGAGTCCAAACACATCCCCAAGAGAGCCCCTAGGGCAAAGCCCTTGTCCGATTCGTAAGTATCCGAAATTTCACTCTTAAGTTTCCTCTTGCCTACCTTTGCCATGTAAGCTATATTATTATTTGCTTTTCAGTCCTCCTCGCGATACTCTGAATGCCTCATCTTCATCAGGGAACTCCCTGCCGCCTGAGCAGGCGGAGAGCGACGCCTTGTCGCAAGCCCCCTTGCCTACTGCCATGGAGGCTGCTCATGCTCTGGAGGAGGCACTGCAACGCGCTTCCATCGTGGAGGAGCACCGCACCCGGATGGGTGCGGTTATGGAAAGGGTTCAGTCTGTGAAAGGTGGACTGAACGAAGCCTTCAACAGCCTACTGATGGGCTTTGAGGTATGCAATGTAATCCTCTAACATGCTTTTCATATGAAAGGATGAACCTATGTATAGACAGTAGCCCCTGATACTCTGTCCGAATTAGAACAATCCAGACAGAGGATCCCCAAGCAAAGTTACTAATATACTGTGCTAATGTGTGTGACAGTGTAACACCCCGAGCCCGGCGCCCTAGAAGACTTCCAGCTATTCCGAGCTTTGCCGTGTGTTTTATTTGCTTGTTGCATTGCATCATGTCATCATGCCATCATGTCATTTAATTTTTGCAACTCATCTAAATAAATTGTATGGATCCTCGGTCCATTTAAATCGAGGGATATTCACAATGGTGATTTCTCTTTATAACATATCCTCCCAATATTTAGGGAGCTATATTAAACTATCCCATAACACATTTGCGCGATTCTTCAAATTTCCTTTTTATCCAACTCAACTTCTTTTCTTCCTTTGGTGCCTTTTTAGTAAAATTGAGTTGCAATTTTACTTTATCCACAAATGTTCCAAATCAACCCATAAATCACATGTAGTGTGTATGGCCATGATACGTCCATTTTGCATCATGCTTTTATGTCAATATTTATTGCATTATGGGCTGTTATTTCACGTTATGTCACAACACTTATGGCTATTCTCTCTTATTTTACAAGGTTTACATGAAGAGGGAGAATGCCAGCAGCTGGAATTCTGGGCTGGAAAAGGAGCAAATATTGAAGGCCTATTCTGCACAACTCCAAAAGTCCTGAAACTCCAAGGAATACCTTAAAATAAATAAAGAAAAATCGTTGCCAAAGATGAAGGCCAGGGGGCCCACACCCTACTCATGAGGGTGGGGGGCGCCCCCCCTAGGCGCGCCCCCTACCTCGTGGGCCCCCTGGTGGCTCTCTGACGCCCATCTTCTCCTATATGAAGTTTTTCGATGAGAAAAAAAATAAGAAGGAACCTTTCGGGACGAGACTCCGCCGCCACGAGGCGGAACCTTGGCGGAACCAATCTAGGGCTCCGGCAGAGCTGTTCTGCCGGGGACACTTCCCTCCGGGAGGGGGAAATCATCACCAACGCTCCTCTCATTGGGAGAGGGCAATCTCCATCAACATCTTCACCAGCACCATCTCATCTCCAAACCCTAGTTCATCTCTTGTATCCAATTCTTGTCTCCAAGTCCGAGATTGGTGCTAGTAGGTTGCTAGTAGTGTTGATTACTCCTTGTAGTTGATGCTAGTTGGTTTATTTGGTGGAAGATCATATGTTCAGATCCTTTATGCATATTATTACCCCTCTGATAATGAACATGAATATGCTTTGTGAGTAGTTACGTTTGTTCCTGAGGACAAGGGAGAAGTCTTGCTATTAGTACTCATGTGAATTTGGTATTCGTTCGATATTTTGATAAGATGTATGTTGTCTAACCTCTAGTGGTGTTATGTGAACGTCGACTACATAACACTTCACCATTATTTGGGCCTAGAGGAAGGCATTTGGAAGTAACAAGTAGATGATGGGTTGCTAGAGTGACAGAAGCTTAAACCCTAGTTTATGCGTTGCTTCGTAAGGGGCTGATTTGGATCCATATGTTTCATGCTATGGTTAGGTTTACCTTAATACTTTTGTTGTAGTTGCAGATGCTTGCAATAGAGGTTAATCATAAGTGGGATGCTTGTCCATGTAAGGGCAGTACCCAAGCACTGGTCCACCCACATATCAAATTTCAAAGTACCGAACGCGAATCATATGAGCGTGATGAAAACTAGCTTGACGATATTCCCATGTGTCCTCGGGAGCGCTTTTCCTATTATAAGAGTTTGTCCAGGCTTGTCCTTTGCTACAAAAAGGATTGGGCCACCTTGCTGCACTTTATTTACTTTTGTTACTTCTTGCTCGTTACAATTAATCCTATCACAAAACTATCTGTTACCACTTATTTCAGTACTTGCAGAGAATACCTTGCTGAAAACCGCTTATCATTTCCTTCTGCTCCTCATTGGGTTCGACACTCTTACTTATCGAAAGGACTATGATAGACCCCCTATACTTGTGGGTCATCAAGACTCTTTTCTGGTGCCGTTTCCGGGGAGTGAAGCGCCTTTGGTAGGTGGAATTTGGTAAGGAAAAATTTATTTAGTGTGCTGAAATTTTCTGTCACTTGTTACTATGGAAAGTAATTGTCTGAGGGGCTTGTTTGGGGTATCTTCACCCCATCCAGTAGAGCAAAGAGTTGCTCCTCAACCTACTGAACCTACTGAACCTATTGAAAATGAAACTCCTTTTCAGATTCCTTCGGGTATGATGGAAAAACTGCTAGCTAACACTTTTACAGGAGATGGAACAAAGCATCCTGATGAACATCTATGCTATGTGGATAATGTTTGTGGACTATTTAAGCTTGCAGGTATACCCGATGATGTTGTTAAGAAGAAGGCCTTCCCTTTATCTTTGAAGGGAGACGCATTGACATGGTATAGGCTATGTGATGATATGAGATCATGGAACTATAAAAGATTGAAATTGGAATTTCATCAAAAGTATTACCCTATGCATCTTGTTCATCGTGATCGCAATTATATATATAATTTTTTGCCTCGCGAAGGAGAAAGCATCGCTCAAGCTTGGGGGAGGCTTAAATCAATGTTATATTCATGCCCCAATCATGATCTCGCAAGAGAAGTAATTATGCAAAGTTTTTATGCTCGACTTTCTGATAACAATCGCACCATGCTCGATACTTCTTGTGCTAGCTCTTTTATGATGAAGCCTATTGAATTTAGATGGAATTTATTGGATAGAATTAAACGCAACTTTGAAGATTGGGACCTCGACGAAGGTAAGGAGTCAGGTATGACACCTAAGTTTGATTTTGTTAAATCTTTTATGGATACCGATATTTTCTGTAAGTTTAGCACTAAATATGGACTTGACTCTGAGATAGTAGCTTCTTTCTGTGAATCTTTTGCTACTGATGTTGATCTCCCCAAGGAGAAGTGGTTTAAATATCATCCTCCCATAGAAGTAAAACTAGCTGCACCTATTAAAGTTGAAGAAAAGACTATCACTTGCAATGATCCTATTGTTCCCACTTCTTATGTTGAGAAACCACCTTTCCCTGTTAGAATGAAGGATCATGCTAAAGCTTCAAATGTTGTCCATAAAAGCAATAATAGAACTTATACACCTCCTGAGCAAGTCAAAGTAGAACCCAATATTGCTATTGTTAAAGATCTCTTGTCTGATAATATTGATGGGCATGTTATTCAATTCTCTGGTGAAACTGCTAGAATTGCTAAACCCTGTGATAGAGATAAACATAGACCTGTGGTAGGCGTGCCTGTTATTTTTGTTAAAATAGGAGATCATTGTTATCATGGCTTATGTATATGGGTGCTAGTGCTAGTGTTATACCCATTGACTTATACAAAGAAATTATGCATGAAATTGCACCTGCTGAGTTAGAAGATATTGATGTTACAATTAAACTTGCCAATAGAGATACTATATCTCCAATAGGAATTGTTAGAGATGTTGAAGTCTTGTGTGGGAAAACTAAATACCCCGCTGATTTTCTTGTTCTTGGTTCTCCACAAGATAGCTTTTGTCCAATTATATTTGGTAGACCCTTCTTGAATACTATTTATGCTAAGATAGACTGCAAAAAGAATGTTGTTACTATTGGCTTGGATGATATGGTTCATGAGTTTAATTTCTCTATAGTAAACAACATCGTGAGAAAGAATTGCCTAGTAAGGATGAAATTATTGGTCTTGCTTCTATTGCCGTACCTCCTAGTGATCCTTTAGAACACTATTTGCTAGACCATGAAAATGATACGTTCATGAATGAAAGAAGGGAAATAGATGAAGTATTATTTAAACAGGAACCTATTCTGCAACACAATTTTCCTGTTGAAATCCTAGGGGATCCTCCTCCACCCAAGGGTGATCCCGTGTTTGAGCTTAAACTGTTGCCTGATAATCTTAAATATGCTTATCTTGATGAAATGAAAATATATCCTGTCATTATTAGCGCTAACCTTTCAGAGCATGAAGAAGAAAGATTATTGAAAACACTGAAGAAGCATCGTGCCGCTATTGGATATACTCTGGACGATCTTAAGGGCATCAGTCCCACTCTATGTCAACACAAAATAAATTTGGAAGCGGATGCCAAACCAGTTTGTGATCCTCAACGATGTTTGAATCCTAAAATGAAAGAAGTGGTAAGAAAGGAAATACTCAAGCTTCTGGAGGCAGGTATAATTTATCCCGTTGCTGATAGTCAGTGGGTAAGTCATGTCCATTGTGTCCCTAAGAAGGGAGGTATTGCTGTTGTCCCTAATGATAAAGATGAATTGATTCCGCAAAGAATTATCACAGGTTATAGGATGATAATTGATTTCCGCAAATTAAATAAGGCTACTAAGAAAGATCATTACCCCTTACCTTTTATTGATCAAATGCTAGAAAGATTATGCAAACATACACATTATTGCTTTCTAGATGGTTATTCTGGTTTTTCTCAAATACCTGTGTCGGCTAAAGATCAATCAAAGACTACTTTTACATGCCCTTTTGGTACTTTTGCTTATAGACGTATGCCTTTCGGTTTATGTAATGCACCTGCTACCTTTCAAAGATGCATGATGGCTATATTCTCTGACTTTTGCGAAAAGATTTGTGAGGTTTTCATGGATGACTTTTCCGTCTATGGTTCCTCTTTTGATGATTTCTTGAGCAATCTTGCTCGAGTTTTGCAGAGATGTTAAGAAACTAATCTTGTCTTGAATTGGGAAAAGTGCCACTTTATGGTTAATGAAGGTATTGTCTTGGGGCACAAAGTTTCTGAAAGAGGTATTGAAGTTGATAAAGCCAAGGTTGATGCTATTGAAAAGATGCCATGTCCCAAGGACATCAAAGGTAAGAAGTTTCCTTGGTCACGCCGGATTCTATAGGAGGTTCATTAAGGACTTCTCAAAAATCTCTCGGCCTCTGACTAATTTATTACAAAAAGATGTACCATTTGTCTTTGATGATGATTGCATAGAAGCATTTGAAACACTTAAGAAAGCATTAGTCTCTGCACCTGTAGTTCAGCCACCTGATTGGAATTCACCGTTCGAAATTATGTGTGATGCTAGTGATTATGTTGTAGGTGTTGTTCTGTGGCAAAGAGTTGATAAGAAATTGAATGTTATCCATTATGCTAGTAAGACTCTAGACAATGCTCAAAGAAATTATGCTACTACCGAAAAGGAACTTTTAGCGGTTGTATTTGCTTGTGATAAATTCAGACCCTATATTGTTGATTCTAGAGTAACTATTCACACAGATCATGCTGCTATTAAATATCTTATGAAAAAGAAAGATGCAAAACCTAGACTCATTAGATGGGTTCTCTTGCTTCAAGAATTTGATTTACATATTGTTGATAGAAAAGGAGCTGAGAACCCCGTTGCAGACAACTTGTCTAGGCTAGAGAATGTTCTTGATGACCCACTACCTATTGATGATAGCTTTCCTGATGAGCAATTAAATGTCATAAGTACTTCTCGTAGCACTCCATGGTATGATGATTATGCTAATTATATTGTTGCTAAATTTATACCACCTAGCTTCACATACCAACGAAACAAAAAGTTTTTCTATGACTTGCGACATTACTTTTGGGATGGCCCACATATTTATAAAGAAGGAGTAGATGGTGTTATTAGACGTTGTGTACCTGAGCATGAACAGGAATAGATCCTACACAAGTGTCACTCCGAAGCTTATGGAGGACACCACGCTGGAGACAGAACTGCACATAAGGTATTGCAATCTGGTTTTTATTGGCCTACTCTCTTCAAGGATGCCCATAAGTTTGTTTTGTCTTGCGACAAATGTCAAAGAATTGGTAATATTAGTAGACGTCAAGAAATGCCTATGAATTATTCACTTTTTATTGAACCATTTGATGTTTGGGGCTTTGATTATATGGGACCTTTTCCTGCCTCTAATGGATATACACATATTTTAGTTGTTGTTGATTACGTTACTAAGTGGGTAGAAGCTATTCCAACTAGTAGTGCTGATCATAACACCTCTATCAAAATGCTTAAGGAAGTTATTTTTCTGAGGTTTGGAGTCCCTAGATATTTAATGACAGATGGTGGTTCACATTTTATTCATGGTGCTTTTTGTAAGATGCTTGCTAAATATGACGTTAATCATAGAATTGCATCTCCTTATCACCCGCAGTGTAGTGGTCAAGTAGAATTGAGCAATAGAGAGCTCAAATTAATTTTGCAAAAGACCGTTAATAGGTCTAGAAAGAATTGGTCCAAGAAACTGAATGACGCGTTGTGGGCCTATAGAACCGCATACAAAAATCCTATGGGTATGTCTCCGTATAAAATGGTTTGTGGAAAAGCATGTCACTTACCTCTCGAACTAGAACACAAGGCGTACTGGGCTATTAAAGAGCTCAACTATGATTTCAAAATTGCCGGTGAGAAGAGGTTATTTGATATTAGCTCACTTGATGAATGGAGAACCCAAGCTTATGAAAATGCCAAGTTGTTTAAAGAAAAACTTAAAAGATGGCATGACAAAAGGATACAAAAGCGTGAGTTTAATGTAGGTGATTATGTGTTGCTATACAGCTCTCGTTTAAGATTTTTTGCAGGAAAACTTCTCTCTAAATGGGAAGGACCCTACGTTATCGAGGAGGTCTATCGTTCCGGTGCCATAAAAATCAACAACTTCGCAGGCACAAATCCGAAGGTGGTAAACGGTCAAAGGATCAAACACTATATTTCAGGTAATCCCATAAATGTTGAAACTAATATTATTGAAACCGTAACCCCGGAGGAATACATAAAGGACACCTTCCAGACCGTTCTAGACTCCGAAAAGGAATAGGTAAGTGGTACGGTAAGTAAACCGACTCCAAAACAATTTTTAAGGAAATATTTCTCCGTTTTGGAATATTTAGAAAAATAGAAAAATAAGTAGTAGTCCGGGGAGGACACGAGGCCTCCACGAGGGTGGAGGGCGCGCCCTACCCCCTGGGCGCGCCCCCTACTTCGTGAGCACCTCGTGTGCCCTCCGGACTCCGTTTCCTTGCACGATACGTATTTTGGTCGGTAAACATTCATTATATATACTCCCGAAGGTTTTGACTCTCGTATCACGCAAATCTCCCCTGTTTTTGTTTCGAGCTGTTTTACTGACAGGTCTAGATCATCATGACGACCCCAAGTGCTTCCAAGGACAAGTTCTTCGAGAAGGTGATCAACCCTTACCTCACGGAGGTGCTGCGACACCCTCAAACCATTGAGATGCATGATGGGTTGTTGCACATCCGCGATGTTGAGGGGCCAAAGGGAACCAGAAGCGTGGAGTTGAGGTTCGAAGCAATGGAGCAACAAGTTCTCAAGTGCCAGGGGATGGTGGAGCGTGGAATCAATGCTACCCACAAGATGCTCACGGAGTTCACCAACAACTACGAGTCGGATGCCAAGAAGACCGAGGAGGCCATCTTCAAGCTACATGAGAAGATCGAGCACCTCCAAGCCCAAATCTATGATCTGCAAAACCAAAACTATGAGTATGAATATAGATTCAAAAGGATGAGTTTGGCTGCAGATTTGAGGATTCCGGAGACTCGATCGTCCTTCTATGATGGTGAGCCTATGCCATGGAAGGTGGACGACAAGCTTGCATCATCAACAACACCTCCACCGCCAACAACAAAGAAGGAGGCATAATCATCTGGGTATGGGCACTCCCCTTGGGAACTGCCAAGCTTGGGGGAGGTGCCCTGGTATCGTATCACCGTCACAACTCCTATCTTTACCGTTTTTCTTAGTTCGATCCTTTTAGTAGTATCTTGATTTAGTAGAATAAAGTCATGGCATGATCTAGTTTTGAGTTTTGCTTTATGATCCTTCTTTGTAATCGAGTCCGTGAGCTATATAATAAAGATTAGTGTTGAGTCAAGGGCTTGAGTATTTTGCCATGATCTTGGGTGATTAGAAGAAAAAGAATAAAAAGAATCAAAGAGTTCATATTGATCTTAGTGAAAGTAATGACTTCACATAGAAAGAGTATGATGATTAAAAGTTGTTGGGAGTTGGCAAATATAGCTTTGGTCATCGTTGCAATTAATAGGAAGTAATAAGGAAAGAGTGGTTTCACATATAGATATATTATCATTGACATCTTTTATGATTGGGAGCACTCATTAAAATATGACATGCTAAAGAGTTGAGGTTGAACAAGGAAGACAACATAATGAGTTATGTTTTCTTACATCCGAGATAAAGTATGTTGTCATGGATCCTCTACCGTGTTGAGCTTGCCTTTCCCCCTCATGCTAGCCAAATTCTTAGCACCAAGTAGAAATACTACTTGTGCTTCCATATACCCTTAAACCAGTTTTGCCATGAGAGTCCACCATATCTACCTATGGATTGAGTAAGATCCTTCAAGTAAGTTGTCATCGGTGCAAGCAATAAAAATTTCTCTCTAAATATGCATGACTTATTAGTGCAGAGAAATAAACTTTGTACGAACTTGTTGTGGACGCAATAAAAGCGACGGACTGCATAATAAAGGGCCACATACAAGGGGCAATATAAAGTGACGTTCTTTTGCATTAAGATTTTGTGCATCAACCCTAAACGCGCATGACAACCTCTGCTTCCCTCTGCGAAGGGCCTATCTTTTATTACTATCCTCTACCTTATGCAAGAGTCACGGTGATTTTCACCTTTCCCTTTTTTATTTTATCATTTGGCAAGCTCAGCATGTTGGAAAGAACATGATATATATATATATATATATATATATATATATATATATATATATATATATATATATATAATTGGATGTGGGGGAGCATGAATTATTATTGTTGACATTACCCTTGAGGTAAAAGGTTGTGGGGCAAAACTATAAGCCCCTATCTTTCTCTGTGTCCGATTAAAACTCTGTAACCACAAGTATTGCGTGAGTGTTAGCAATTAAGAAGGACTAAGTGATAGTTGAGCATATGGACTTGCTTTTAAGCTCTGACATATACTCTTTCTGATATTATGATAAATTGCAATTGCTTCAATGACTGAGTTTATAATTGTTGGTGCCCAATAAGGTTTCTGATTCATATTTTGGCTTTGTGAGAAGATCATCACTTGAACATGAGTAATCATATGACAAAATCTATATAAGTTGCTGTTATGAAATAATCATGATTCCTTCATGTCCGTATTTTATTTTTATCGACGCCTCTACCTCTAAACATGAGGACATATTTATTGTTATCGGCTTTTCGCTTGAGGACAAGCAAGGTCTAAGCTTGGGGGAGTTGATACATCCATTTTGCATCATGCTTTTATGTGAATATTTATTGCATTATGGGCTGTTATTTCACGTTATCTCACAACACTTATGGCTATTCTCTCTTATTTTACAAGGTTTACATGAAGAGGGAGAATGCCGGCAGCTGGAATTTTGGGCTAGAAAAGGAGCAAATATTGAAGGCCTATTCTGAGCAACTCCAAAAGTCCTGAAACTCCACGAAATACCTTAAAATAAATAAAGAAAAATTGTCGCCAAAGATGAAGGCCAGGGGGCCCACACCCTTCTCACGAGGGTGGGGGGCGCCCCCCTAGGCGCGCCCCCTACCTCGTGGGCCCCGTGGTGGCTCTCTAACGCCCATCTTCTCCTATATGAAGTCTTTTGATGAGAAAAAAATAAGAAGGAACCTTCGGGACGAGACTCCGCCGCCACGAGGCGGAACCTTTGCGAAACCAATCTAGGGCTCCGGCAGAGCTGTTCTGCCGGGGACACTTCCCTCCGGGAGGGGGAAATCATCACCATCGTCATCACCAACGTTCCTCTCATCGGGAGAGGGCAATCTCCATCAACATCTTCACCAGCACCATCTCATCTCCAAACCCTAGTTCATCTCTTGTATCCAATTCTTGTCTCCAAGTCAGGGATTGGTGCTAGTAGGTTGCTAGTAGTGTTGATTACTCCTTGTAGTTGATGCTAGTTGGTTTATTTGGTGGAAGATCATATGTTCAGATCCTTTATGCATATTATTACCCCTCTGATTATGAACATGAATATGCTTTGTGAATAGTTACCTTTGTTCCTGAGGACAAGGGAGAAGTCTTGCTATTAGTAGTCATGTGAATTTGATATTCCTTCGATATTTTGATAAGATGTATGTTGTCTAACCTCTAGTGGTGTTATGTGAACGTCGACTACATAACACTTCACCATTATTTGGGCCTAGAGGAAGGCATTGGGAAGTAATAAGTAGATGATGGGTTGCTAGAGTGACAGAAGCTTAAACACTAGTTTATGCGTTGCTTCGTAAGGGGCTGATTTGGATCCATATGTTTCATGCTATGGTTAGGTTTACCTTAATACTTTTGTTGTAGTTGCGGATGCTTGCAATAGAGGTTAATCATAAGTGGGATGCTTGTCCAAGTACGGGCAGTACCCAAGCACCGGTCCATCCACATATCAAATTATCAAAGTACCGAACGCGAATCATATGAGCGTGATGAAAACTAGCTTGACGATATTCCCATGTGTCCTCGGGAGCGCTTTTCCTATTATAAGAGTTTGTCTAGGCTTATCCTTTGCTACGAAAAGGATTGGGCCACCTTGCTGCACTTTATTTACTTTTGTTACTTTTTGCTCATTACGATTTATACTATCACAAAACTATCTGTTACCACTTATTTCAGTACTTGCAGAGAATACCTTGCTGAAAACCGCTTATCATTTCCTTCTGCTCCTTGTTGGGTTCGACACTCTTTCTTATCGAAAGGACTTCGATAGATCCCCTATACTTGTGGGTCATCAGGCCATCTCCTATAATTTCAACCCATTTGGAGTTCATTCGAATGGGTTTTGAAATTCAAACATGTCGAGTTAAATTCAACATGTGTGGACTTTACATTCTCTAAAAATCCTAGGGCCATTTTTGTTAAATTCCTCATATTTTTGTGAGCCTAAGGAAATTCCCTCCTGGCCTTTCTCTTCTTCCTTTTTTTCCCTGCTAGAGAGAGAGAAGAGAGCCTGCAACCCCAGTCCTTTTGGCCCAAGGCCCAGCCGCACCTTTAACCCTAACCCTCCTATTGACCTCTCCCTCTCGTTCCCCATCTCCCCCTGTGCGCTACCGCCATGCACAGCCAGCGCCAGGAGGCCGCGCTCGACCCCGCTCTCCTCCTTTCTCCTCGATCTCCTCCTCTCCCTCTTGTCCTCCCACACCGCCGCCACTCACACACGCAGCGCCCGAGCCCGGCCGTGTCGCAGCCTCTGCTGCCGGCAACCTCGATCTCCCCTGCGCCAGGCCTCGCCACCATCTGCTACCTCGCCTCCCCAACCCGGGCTGGCCCAGATCCGGCCATCTTCGACGCCTCCTCGCCGGATCCCGCCGTCATCTACATCCGTGGCCTCCTCGTTCGCCATGCCTCTTCGTCAGCGGTAGTAGTCCCGGCCTCCTCTGCTTCGTGATGACCACCACCATGGCCGCGGCTACCATCAGCCAACCACGCGGCTTGCCCCTGCCTCGGCCGTCTTCGACCTTGCCTCATGCACGATGTCGGCGGCCTCCTTTGCTCGAGCCACGGGCATCTCCTGCCCGAGGCAACGCCTCTATTTTGCCTGCAGCAGACCCGCATCTCCCGCACCTTGGACGTGGTTTGCCGCTGCCTAGACCACCTTCAGCGGGGTGCCCCGCCTCCTGCTTCGGCCAAAGTTCCTTCGCCTCCAAGATGCTTCTCGAGCTGTCGCTCGAGGTTGTAACCTCCGTGTGTGCTACCATCCCGTGCATGTTACCAAGTACCACAACATCGATGACCATACAGACCGCCAAGAACGACTACGGGGATCCACCAAGTACCCTTCGGATGCGCCAAGTTTGACTACATGGACCGCCAAGTTCCGCTCCGAACGTGTACGACTACACCCGGTGCTGCGGCAAGTACCCCGACAACGTGTACATCTACACCGCCAAGACCGGGCCGACAAGTACCCCGACGTTGTGTGTACCACAACCGTCGCCCCGAAGACATTGGATTCATCAAGTACCTCTCCGAAAATGAACGTGTACCACTACTTCCACTACAACCGTTCCGAGAACGTCTACTTCCTCTACGCCGCTCTGAACCGCACGCTTTGGAGGTATAGCCGCCAAGATGATCCTCTGAGAATGAATGTTTGCGATGCATGAGATGCTCGTGTTTGCACCTTGTTCGATTGTCATTGCAAGTTCCTCGTTTGCCATGCCGTCGACCCGTGGGAACCTGGTTGCCAGGATCATCCCACCATCTTTTGCATGTTATGCACATCCACACTTTCTTTTGCACCGACATCTCAACGAGTTGTCGGATCATCGAAATGTTGCCATGGCACCATTTCCGTTTCACCGCCGTGGCACCCTTTTTGTTCCGCCATGGTGACCACATGCTTCATAACATGCTTATGTCAACATTTTCATAAAAATTGCATATAACTTGTATATGTCATCCGCATCATGATAACAACATTTAAAATGTTTAAAATTGTTGTTGCATTAAATTGCTAAATAACATGGGGATTTTCCGGAATTGTTGTTTGTTGTTTCCGGCCTCATTTAAACTTGCCTAAATAGGTAGTTTAATTATGCTTCACCTCTTGCCATGTTTAACAACATTTAATATTGTTGGGTACATAACCGAGAGAGAACTAAATAATTCGAATGTGGTGTTTCGTCAATATGCAACCCGTTGCATATTGAGCTCCACTTAATTTATAGTATTGTTTGTTGCACTTTTCCATGCCATGCCTCATTAAACCGGACATGCATCATACTTGTATGTGCATCATGACATGTTTATGCTTGTGTGTTTACCATGTTGTTTGCTTCTTTCCGGTTTGCTTCTCTCGTTAGCTTCGGTTTCGTTCCGGAGTTGTGAGGATTCGTTCGACTACGTCTGTTTGTCTTCTTCATGGACTCATTCTTCTTCCTTGCGGGATCTCAGGCAAGATGACCATTACCCTCGATATCACTTCTATCTTTGCTTGCTAGTTGCTTCGTTCTATTGCTATGCTATGCTACCTATCACTTGTTTACCATGCCTCCCATATTGCCATGTCCGCCTCTAACTTTTTCACCCTTCCTAGCAAACCGTTGCTTGGCTATGTTACCGCTTTGCTCAGGCCCTCTTATAGCGTTGTTAGTTGCAGGTGATGTTGAAGATTGCTCCATGTTGGAACATGATGATTTTGGGATATCACAATATCTCTTATTTAATTAATGCATCTATATACTTGGTAAAGGGTGGAAGGCTCGGCCTTATGCCTGGTATTTTGTTCCACTCTTGCCGCCCTAGTTTCCGTCATACCAGTGTTATGTTCCTTGATTTTGTGTTCCTTACGCGGTTGGGTGATTTATGGGACCCCCTTGACAGTTCGCTTTGAATAAGACTCCTCCAGCAAGGCCCAACATTGGTTTTAACATTTGCCACCTAAGCCTTTTTCCCTTGGGTTCTGCAGACTCAAGGGTCATCTTTATTTACCCCCCCCCCCCCCCGGGACAGTGCTCCTCCGGGTGCTGGTCCAAACCGAGCGATGTCCGGCGCCCCCTAGGCAACCAGGGTCTATGCCAACCCGACGTCTGGCTCATCCCGTGTGCCCTGAGAACGAGATACGTGCGACTCCTATCGGGATTTGTCGGCACACCGGGCGGCTTTGCTAGTCTTGTTTTACCATTGTCGAAATGTCTTGTAAACCGGGATTCCGAGACTGATCGGGTCTTCCTGGGAGAAAGTACATCCTTTGTTGACCGTGAGAGCTTGTGATGGGCTAAGTTTGGACACCCCTGCAGGGTATAAACTTTCGAGAGCCGTGCCCGCGGTTATGTGGCATATGGGAATTTGTTAATGCCTGATTGTAGAGAACTTGACACCAGATTCGACTTAAAACGCATCAACCGTGTGTGTAGCCGTGATTGTCTCTTTTCGGCGGAGTCCGGGAAGTGAACATGGTTTTGGGTTATGTTTGACGTAAGTAGGAGTTCAGGATCACCTCTTGATCATTGCTAGCTTCACAACCATTCCGTTGCTTCTCTTCTCGCTCTTATTTGCGTATGTTAGCCACCATATCAAGCTTAGTCGCTGCTGCAACCTCACCACTTATCCATTCCTTACCCATAAGCTTAAATAGTCTTGATATCGTGGGTTTTGAGATTGCTGAGTCCTCGTGACTCACTAGATACTATCACAACAGTTGCAGGTGCCGATAATGCCAGTGCAGGTGTTGCAATTGAGCTCAGATGGGAGCTCAACGAAGATCTTGGTTGTTGCTATGTTTTGTTTCATGTTGGTCAGTAGTGGATCCCAGTTGGGACGATCGGGGATCTAGCAGTTGGGTTATCTTGTTTTCTTTTGGCTTCGTCCGTAGTCGGACTATGTGTGTGCTTTGAATGATGTATGAATAATATGTTCATTGTGTGAAGTGGCAATTGTAAGCCAACTCTCTTTATCCTTTTCTTGTTCATTACATGGGATTGTGTGAAGATGACCCTTCTTGCGACAAAACCACAATGCGGTTATGCCTCTCAGTCATGCTTCGACATGTGGGAGATATAGCCGCATCGTGGGTGTTACAAGTTGGTATTCAGAGCCATCCCCGACATAGGAGCCCCCTGCTTGATCGAATCGCTGGCGTTGTTGGGTCTAGAACAAAAATGTTTTGAGTCTTTGGATTATATATATCAGAGAGTAGGATTCTTTTTACTCCTCAGTCCCTTCGTCGCTCTAGTGAGGTCTCCTTACGTAGATGTTTTGACTTTCCTCTCCTCAAATTTCACTAATTATTTTAGGATCACGCGGGTATCTTGGGATCGTTCCAATATTCTTTTGATGAGAACATTGTTCTTGGTGCCTCCTGACATTTAGGGGTTGTGGCAGTGTCCCGGGGAGTTGAGCTCCGAGGTGTTGTCGTCATAATTTTATCGTTTCAGTTCTGGAATACCTGAGTTTTGCCGACATCGAAAATCTCTTTTATGCAGTTGTTGGCGAGATAACCTCGACACCACCCAGTACTGGGGAGTTCAGGAGTATTGCCATAGCTCGTATAATGGATGCTTTTCGAAGGTTGAGGTACACGATTTCTGAAGGTTTCTTGGTTATGTGTTGACGGATGGATACAACTGGATTTAGGGATTGCTAGTTTGGGTGAGATATATTGCTTCCCCTGTATCCCCAACACCTGATTGCATAACCAGAAAGTTTCGGGAGTTTTATAGGTGGGAATTCAAGTAGCTCTAGCTTTTTTTTTCTTTCCGACAGATGCATGATATGAGATTGGGGTTTGATGTCTAGTGGTCCGATTATCCACGGTCGTTTTTTATAGTGGTCTTGTTGTGTCTTAAAGAACCATTGGCTATGCTGGTTCGGGGACGCTTCCTATGTCATGTGCACTGCCTTGTACATGATGGTGTTGTATGATCGAGCCAGTGTGGGCCCCACCATGAAAACTTCGGACAAAATCTCTATCATATGTTTGTTCCGGTTTATTCTGCAAGCAAAATCCTTTGTTTTGTTTTATTTGTGGTATTCGAGTTGCTTCGAAGTCAAGTGTTGATTCCATACCTTTCCTAAACGGTATTCTCATATTGCTATGTGAATACTAATCCTTCTTGATCATCGAGGTCGTCATGTTAATTCTTTTCCAACCGGCGTGCTTCTCTTCAAGTGGATCCGATCATTTCAACATCCGCAAGATCAATTCTAAGTTTTCTCAATGGTATCCATTCCATCTGTCCCAAGTTGCCTTTGTTTTTCCCGCCCTCCCAACCCTTTTCGTTCAAGGAATCCGATTTCTTAATCAAGTATCCATTTTATTCATGTGAAGTCTCTTCATTCTTTTCAATCAATGTTCTTACCCGGTGATTATCATGAAGATGGTCATGAGTTTCAAGTTTATTATTCCTCGTTCACTTTTCTTCTCCGGGGGTTTCAATTCAAGCTTTCGGTGTTGATCATATCCCTTTCCTCCTTTCAAATGTTATTCTCATGCCGGCGTATCTCTTAATCATTCACCCCTCGCTTTCCATTTGTTCTGGTGTGCTGAAGATATCTCGGAAGATTCGTGTTATCATTCCTAATCTGTTCAAGATATCTCGAGGTTGTTATCTCTTTTGAGCCATTTAATTCTACCGGTGCAATCTCTCTTCTAAATCGTTCAACGGTGTATCTTATGAGTGGGCCCTAACCCACAGGTCTTTTCCCAGGATCTTACCTGACTCTTTTAATTATCAGGAGCCATTCGCAAATTCATTTCCAAGTTTGACATAAGAATGAATCTCATCAGTCAGCTGTTTTCCAAGATCAATCTCAAAATTATTTTTTTCATTGTTGGCTCAACCTCTTTGTTTTTCATTCTCCCGGAGTATCTCAACAATTCGTGGTGTTGTTTCTCATCGTCATTCTTTGCATTTGAATATTAAAGAAGAGTTTCTCTCAAATCTTAGCCCGTTCTTCCAGAGATTCATGGTTCTAGCTTTATACCATCCTCTCATAATTGTTTCCGATTGTGAGAATTCTTTTCACCCATCCGGAGCATTTCATGAGTTGTTTCCATTTCTTTCCTCCGAAGGCCATCATGTCATAATTCTTCATTATCAGCGTATAGCTATCGTTCTCCAAATCTTACCGGTGGATCGTTCAAGTATACTCTTTAGTCAGCTGATGATCTCTTCGTTCTCATGTATCTAAATCCCCTCAAGTATCTTCATTCGTTTTCCAATTATTCCCGGTGAATTGTGCCTTTGCTACTTTCATTTTCAATTCTTATGGTGGTTCATTCAAAATTTCACTTCCTTCGTTATCATATCAAATATTCGTTGTTTCCAAATCCCCCCGGTGGTTCCATCAATACCTTCTCAAGTTTACGCTATATCTCTCTTAATCTTTTCTACTCGAATGAGTAGTATGCAAATCCAATGCTTCTCACCAATTTAAATTGGTGAAGGATACGCATAACATAATTCTTATTCTTGTTTCATCTAAGTGATTAATCCTTTCCTTCAGAGTTTGTTTAGGAGGAATAAATTCTTGGCTTCTTGTTGTTCATCTTTCTTCCGGAGTTCCAAGTTTTCCACATTATCTCATCGCGAAGCTCCATCTAAATCATCGCAAGGCTTCACCTTGTGTTTTCAACTTCTCTTTCTTTCTATCATCCTTTTATAACCGGAGTTCTTCATGGAGTCTCTACATGGTGGTTCATCAAGGATTCCTTTCATTCTTCAATTGTTCTTCAAGATTTCTCTCGAAGTTATGACCCGCCAAGCTATACTCTAAAATAAACATAGTGTTCAACACATGTTTTGTTTTGGGGAGTTCAAGTATTCTTCATCTTGCATTCGGAAGTGCAATTCTCTCTATCTTATCTTTTGAGATGGTGTTATGTCATTCTTGATAATTTCCCTTCGCGTTTCATGATTCACAAGTTTTCAAGAGTGACATATTTAAATCCATAATTTTCTCTTTGTTCAAGAGATCTTTTCAACCGTCAACCTCGTTGTTGGAGTTATCTTGTCTCATATTTCACCTAAAGCCTTCCCTAAGTAAGGTTGCTAATTGTGGTGCTTATCAATGACCCAAGTTCTCTAGTTATCCTTTTGGTGAAAGAAGTTTCTCTTATGTTCATTGATCTGAACCAATCAATTGTTTATGTTAGTGGCCGGTTGTCACCTCATAATTTTGAGATGTTTTCCATAAGCCCACACCAAGCTTGTGCTTTTCGTTGTTGATTTTCCAACAACTCCGTTAAATCCTACTTTGCAAGGATGCTTTCCAAGTTCATTTGTGGCAAAAGTTGCCATTTTCTTCTCCATCCCTTTATCCCAAAAATCTAGCTTCTATTCTTTCGTTCCGGAGGCATTGTGATGTTTCTCTCTTCGTCCCATCATCTCGTTTTGCCAAGATCATGTTCTTTTATTGCTTATCGATTCAACCGGAGTGTTGTGGCTATCATTCCTCTTTTAACCGGAGTCTCATCCAAGTGCTTTCATTCTATCAAGTTCATATTCTATTCCTCCCAATTCCAACAGAAGTGTTGTCGTAATTGATCTTTATCATTCCTTGTACATCTTGTTTCAACCGGAGTGCTTGCTTGTACTTCTTGTCCATTGTAACCATTTTCTTATGTCTTTCAACCTCCAAGGTTCACATGGTGTTCCTTGTTTCTATTTTCTACCGTAGTGCTCTCAGTTGTGTTCAACTCTGTTATGTTGTTTCTTTCAACTTTTCAACCTCTCAAGGTTCTTTGGTTTCTCTTATTTGTCAAAGAAGCAACTTTGTTTTACCGCTCCTCTTCCTCTTCCGTTTCTCTCCGGTGCCATCCTAGATCTCGGGACGAGATCCTCTTGTAGTGGTGGAGTGTTGTAACGCCCCGAGCCCGGCGCCCCAGAAGACTTCCAGCTATTCCGAGCTTTGCCGTGTGTTTTATTTGCTAGTTCCATTGCATCATGTCATCATGCCATCATGTCATTTAATTTTTGCAACTCATCTAAATAAATTGTATGGATCCTCGGTCCATTTAAATCGAGGGATATTCACAATGGTGATTTCTCTTTATAACATATCCTCCCAATATTTAGGGAGCTATATTAAACCATTCCATAACACATTTGCGTGGTTCTTCAAATTTCCTTTTTATCCAACTCAACTTCTTTTCTTCCTTTGGTGCCTTTTTAGTAAAATTGAGTTGCAATTTTACTTTATCCACAAATGTTCCAAATCAGCCCATAAATCACATCTAGTGTGTAGGGCCATCTCCTATAATTTCAACCCATTTGGAGTTCATTCGAATGGGTTTCGAAATTCAAACATGTCGAGTTAAATTCAACATGTGTGGATTTTACATTCTCTAAAAATCCTCGGGCCATTTTGTTAAATTCCTCATATTTTTGTGAGCCTAAGGAAATGCCCTCCTAGCCTTTCTCTTCTTCCTTTTTTTCCCTGCTAGAGAGAGAGAAGAGAGCCTGCAACCCCAGTCCTTTTGGCCCAAGGCCCAGCCGCACCTTTAACCCTAACCCTCCTATCAATCTCTCCCTCTCGTTCCCCATCTCCCCCTGTGCACCGCCACCACACACAGCCAGCGCCACGAGGCCGCGCTCGACCCCGCTCTCCTCCTTTCTCCTCGATCTCCTCCTATCCCTCTTGTCCTACCACACCGCCGCCACTCACACACGCAGCGCCCGAGCCCGGCCGTGTCGCAGCCTCTGCTGCCGGCAACCTCGACCTCCCCTACACCAGGCCCCGCCACCGGCCTGCTACCTCGCCTCCCCAACCCGAGCTGGTCCAGATCCGGCCATCTTCGACGCCTCCTCGCCGAATCCCGCCCTCGTCTGCATCCCCGGACTCCTTGTTCGCCATGCCTCTTCGTCAGCGGTAGCAGTCCAGTCTCCTCTACTTCGTGGTGACCACCACCATGGCCGTGGCTACCATCAACCAACCGCGCGGCTCGCCCCTGCCTTAGTTGTCTTCGACCTTGCCTCATGCACGACGTCGGCCGCCTCCTCTGCTCCAGCCACGGGCATCTCCTGCCCGAGGCGACGCCTCTATTTTGCCTGCAGCAGACCCGCATCTCCCGCACCTTGGCTGTGGTTTGCCGCTGCCTAGACCACCTTCAGCGGGGTGCCCCGCCTCCTGCTTCGGCCAAAGTTCCTAAACCTCCAAGCTGCTTCTCAAGCTGTCGCTCGAGGCTGTAACCTCCGTGTGTGCTACCATCCCGTGCGTGTCGCCAAGTACCACAACATCGATGACCATACAGACTGCCAAGAACGACTACGGGGATCCACCAAGTACCCTTCGGATGCGCCAAGTTTGACTACATGGACCGCCAAGTTCCGCTCCAAACGTGTACGACTACACCCGGTGCTACGGTAAGTACCCCGACAACATGTACATCTACACCGCCAAGACCGGACCGACAAGTACCTCGATGTTGTGTGTACCACAACCGTCGCCCCGAAGACGTTGGATTCATCAAGTACCTCTCTGAAAACGAACGTGTACCACTACTTCCACTACAACCGTTCCGAGAATGTCTACTTCCTCTATGCCGCTCCAAACCGCACGCTTTGGAGGTATAGCCGCCGAGATGACCCTCCGAGAACCAATGTTTGCGATGCATGAGATGCTCGTGTTTGCACCGTGTTCGATTGTCATTGTAAGTTCCTCGTTTGCCATGTCGTCGACCCGTGGGAACCCGGTTGCCGGGATCATCCCACCATATTTCACATGTTATGCACATCCACACTTTCTTTTCCACCGACATCTCGACGAGTTGTCGGATCATCGAAATGTTGCCGTGGCACCATTTCCGTTTCGCCGCCGTGGCACCCTTTTTGTTCCGCCATGGTGACCAAATGCTTCATAACATGCTTATGTCAACATTTTCATAAAAATTGCATATAACTTGTATGTGTCATCCACATGATGATAACAACATTTAAAATGTTTAAAATTGTTGTTGCATTAAATTGCTAAATAACATGGGGATTTTCCGGAATTGTTGTTTGTTGTTTCCGGCCTCATTTAAACTTGCCTAAATAGGTAGTTTATTTATGCTTCACCTCTTGCCATGTTTAACAACATTTAATATTGTTGGGTACATAACCGAGAGAGAACTAAATAATTTGAATGTGGTGTTTCGTCAATATGCAACCCGTTGCATATTGAGCTCCACTTAATTTGTAGTATTGTTTGTTGCACTTTGCCATGCCATGCCTCATTAAACCGGACATGCATCATACTTGTTTGTGCATTATGACATGTTTATGCTTGTGTGTTTACCATGTTGTTTGCTTCTTTCCGGTTTGCTTATCTCGTTAGCTTAGGTTTCGTTCCGGAGTTGTGAGGATTCGTTCGACTACGTCCGTTTGTCTTCTTCATGGACTCGTTCTTCTTCCTTGCGGGATCTCAGGCAAGATGACCATTACCCTCGATATCACTTCTATCTTTGCTTGCTAGTTACTTCGTTCCATTGCTATGTTGCGCTACCTATCACTTGTTTACCATGCCTCCCATATTGCCATGTCAGCCTCTAACTTTTTCACCCTTCCTAGCAAACCATTGCTTGGCTATGTTACCGCTTTACTCAGCCCCTCTTATAGCGTTGTTAGTTGAAGGTGAAGTTGAAGATTGCTCCATGTTGGAACATGATGATTTTGGGATATCACAATATATCTTATTTAATTAATGCATCTATATACTTGGTAAAGGGTGGAAGGCTCGGCCTTATGCCTGGTGTTTTGTTCCACTCTTGCCGCCCTAGTTTCCGTCATACCAGTGTTATGTTCCTTGATTTTGCGTTCCTTATGCGGTTGGGTGATTTGTGGGACCCCCTTGACAGTTCGCTTTGAATAAAACTCCTCCAGCAAGGCCCAACATTGGTTTTAACATTTGCCACCTAAGCCTTTTTCCCTTGGGTTCTGCAGACTCAAGGGTCATCTTTATTTACCCCCCCCCCCGGGCTAGTGCTCCTTCGGGTGCTGGTCCAAACCGAGCGATGTCCGGCGCCCCCTGGGCAACCAGGGTCTATCCCAACCCAACGTCTGGCTCATCCAGTGTGCCCTGAGAACGAGATACATGCGACTCCTATCGGGATTTGTCGGCACATCGGGCGGCTTTGCTGGTCTTGTTTTACCATTGTCGAAATGTCTTGTAAACCGGGATTCCGAGACTGATCGGGTCCTCCTAGGAGAAGGTATATCCTTCGTTGACCGTGAGAGCTTGTGATGGGCTAAGTTGGGACACCCCTGCAGGGTATAAACTTTCGAGAGCCGTGCCCGCGGTTATGTGGCAGATGGGAATTTGTTAATGCCCGATTGTAGAGAACTTGACACCAGATTCGACTTAAAACGCATCAACCATGTGTGTAGCTGTGATGGTCTCTTTTCAGTGGAGTCCGGGAAGTGAACGCGGTTTTGGGTTATGTTTGACGTAAATAGGAGTTCAGGATCACCTCTTGATCATTGCTAGCTTCACAGCCGTTCCGTTGCTTCTCTTCTCGCTCTTATTTGCGTATGTTAGCCACCACATCATGCTTAGTCGCTGCTGCAACCTCACCACTTATCCATTCCTTACCCATAAGCTTAAATAGTCTTGATCTCGCGGGTTTTGAGATTGCTGAGTCCTCGTGACTCACTAGATACTATCACAACAGTTGCATGTGCCGATAATACCAGTGCAGGTGTTGCAACCGAGCTCAGATGGGAGCTCAACGAAGATCTTGGTTGTTGCTATGTTTCGTTTCATGTTGATCAGTAGTGGAGCCCAGTTGGGACGATCGGGGATCTAGCAGTTGGGTTATCTTCTTTTCTTTTGGCTTCGTTTGTAGTCGGACTATGTGTGTGCTTTGAATGATGTATGAATAATATGTTCATTGTGTGAAGTGGCGATTTTAAGCCAACTCTCTTTATCCCTTTCTTGTTCATTACATGGGATTGTGTGAAGATGACCCTTCTTGCGACAAAACCACAATGCGGTTATGCCTCTAAGTCGTGCTTCGACATGTGGGAGATATAGCCGCATCGTGGGTGTTACAGATAGGCATCCATGTCGGTGTGATAGCCTGATTTTTGGTCTTTCCTTTTTCTTTTGTTTCTCTGAGGTTTTTGCATGAGTTTTCTTTTTCCGTGGCTTTGTGGTCTGGAAACCGAAGAAGATGACCTCTTCTTTGCTTCCAGAGTGGCTTGTCATTCCCAAATCTTTCCCTAGACCTGGTCATTTCCATCCTAGCCCAAATCCCAATATCCTTTTATTGGGAATATTCCTTTTCTGTTAAAGGAATAACTCAAATTGCCCTAGGTTGTGAAGCAACCTATATTTCCCTCACTCAAAAAATTCCCAAATAATTCTCATAAATTGTTTGGGTCATATCTTGATCAAATATGGCAAAACTTTTCATTTCCATGTTCAAAAATAATTCCCCAATATTCCTTTTCCTATTCTGCCCTGAATGGCACTTTGTGAAGGAAGTGTCATTTATATTTCTTCTATTGACTCCCAACCTTTTTGGGCATGTTTATATGTCCAAATAATTGCCTCATGCACAAGTTCAAATTTATTTGCCTAGCCAATCTTCCTGAGGGAATTTTCAAAGTTTCTGTCAAACAGAAAGCTTTGTGAAGGAAGTACTATCTAGGCGTACCCAGATGAGTTAAACTTTTGCACACTCCTTAATGTGCTCATATTAACCCCTTCCACCCATTTGAATCCCCATCAAATCATCTATGTGAGCACATGAGTAAATCTTTGTTTCTGGCAATATTTTCAGGTTGTGAAGCAAGTATAGTTAATATTGCTTCAAAAATCCTAATAAATTACAAGATCATTCTTATACCTATAAAACATCTCTCTACCCATTTTGGCATCATTTCATTGATCCATTTGACCACCATAATTATTCCAAGTTTCTGGTCAGTAGAGATGTTTGTGAAGCAAGTGCTATTTTGGTTTGTCCATTTGGCATGAGCTTTTTATAGCATCTTGAGATGACCAAATGACTAAGCCTTGCCCAATTTGAGCTCAAGTGGACACTCTAGGTGAGTGCATCTTGATGATCTTCATTTCTGGACCAAGTATGTAGTTGTGAAGCAACTGCAGTAAATCTTGATCCTTTTACCCTCAAACTCCCCAGGAATGTAGTCCTTCCTAGCCTAAACACCCAGACAACCTATTTGGCCTCAAGAAATTCCTTGTTGATCACATTGAGCTGGTAAAGTTTACTATAGTAAACTTCAGAGCTAACTAACTATTTAACTAGAGCCTTTTTCACCTGGTTACCACCTCAGTTCAAACCACCATTCGAAGGACTTACCACTAGACAACGTTTTGCATGCTTTAGACCGTTTAATGTGCCATGCTGTGTGGTGACCGCGCAGCTGGCATGCCTGTGCGCATGCTCTATGCACTGTGGCGTGTCCAGAGCACTGTTTGTGCTTTGGCACCGCTCCCTCTCGTCGGCTTCACGCCCGTGATGATGTCCAGTAGGTAGCTCTCGTCGTCACCGCTCCGATGGACCCCTCGCCCCCTCCGGCAGCATCCTCACCGACGCAAACCGTCGCGCACCCACGAGAGATCTGTGGCCGACCGAGCTTTAATGGCTCTCGGCCTCTTCCTCTGACCCTCCTTTGGCCTCCTCCTCCCCGTGAAGCTCTGCCATGTGCCCCCTTGTCGTTTGCCCCCGAGCTCATGCACGCGAGCACGCGTCCGTGGCACCGGCCACGCGTCCACGACGACGCCAGCGCGGCTCCCTCTCCCCCTTGGCTATTTAAGCCCTTCCCTGAGTCCTCCGAGCTGACCTTGAGCCTTGCCTCGCCCCTCTGGTCCTCCCGAGCCCCTTCCCCAAGCTTTTGGATCCCTCCCTGCTCGCCGTCACCGCCATGGCCGCCACGGCCATCCTCTCGAATTCAGCCAAGTCGAGCTCCCTCTCCTCCTTCTACCACCACCAGAGCTCCACCCAGTCCTCGAAGACCCTCCCTGCCCTGTCATCCCATCACCGGAGCCGCTGTGGCCGTCGTCCCCGAAGATCGCCGCCGTCGGAGCCGGTTCTGTCTCCTCTCCGTCATGGCCACCCCGCTCCTCTCTGGCGTCTCCTCTGCGCAGGGATGGATGCGGCAGTCCACGTCGAGCTCGCCGGTGGCCTCCGTATGGGCGGAGGTGGCCGGAGTCGCCGGGGTCGGTGCCGGCAGCGCCCTTGCCTCTGCTTCAGTCGGGCTAGGAAGAGGAGGAAGAAGACGAAGGCGTTGACCTGCTGGAGGCTGCCAGCTGGCCGCGGGCCCCGCGTGTCAGCCTCACGGCGTTGACCGGTCAGCGCCAGCATGGATAAGTGACGGGCCCCACCCGTGGGACCCGCATGCGTCAGCCCCACCACTATTCCTTTGGATAAGGTGAAAGTGTATTTTCCCAGAATGTGTTTTCGCTTTTTCTGTTCAGGCCCCTGGTTGAAATTATTTTCATTACAGATGGGTCCCTGGCAGAAAAATTTCCATATCTTTTTATCACTAACTCCGTTTGAGGTGAATCCAAAGCCCACTTCTTCGTTTCGTCGAGACCGTTCTATTGGTCACACTTTCACTATGGTTTGACACTGTGAAAATGACCATTATGCCCTTGCCCTTATTCAGCCCCCTCTGATAGAGTACGTTTTCCGGCGATTCGTTCTGTGAGTTTCTAACACTTCTCCCCGGTACCTTATTCATCCCCAGGCAAGCCACAATACCCACTTGCATGATAGTCATGCAGTAGCCATGGTTTTCAACTTAAATATTTAATAAATGTTTGCTTGTTGAAAAGGTGGTTATCGTTGTTCCGGTGATGTTCAGATTTGCATGTTCACTTTTGTGCTATGTTGTCTTATACTCTGTGATCATGTTATACCTGCTAGTATTACCTTTCATATGTTTATGCTTGTTAGTAGTACATGTTGATCTTGGAGATGGTCATGCTAGTCAGTATGCGATGCTTAGAGGATATGATTTATTGTTGATATGGTGGAAAATTATGTGATACTCTCATGATGATGTTGATATCATGTTCATGTATTTTATCATGGCTCAGCATAATTACATTCAAGTTAACTGGATTAAATTAAACTTGAACAAACTGTTGGTTGAGTCATGGTGCCGCTGAATCGATGCTGACTAGTGCAACCACGCTTACCGGTATGGGACGGTCCTAACTAGGTCTATTGTCGTGCCTCTCGCCCGGGCCTCCAACGAGGGAAGGTTATGGGCATGTTGTACCCTGGCCTGGTAAGCAGGCATAACCTTGTGTGCCCGTAGTTGTTATAGCTGGCGGATCCCTGTGTGGGATCGTTTATGTTTTGGGGCCATGACGGTGGTCGTTGTGTCTAGAGGTAGACACGGGGCCACCCATGACTTAGCTCAGTGAGGAGTGAGTCGGAGTGGCCGGGAGAGTGTCATGGCAGTAGGACAGTTTTGTCGGAATGCCGTTGGTCCACTCGAATGGGAGTGCGAGGCCATGGGTTCCGTAGTGTGGATACAGTGTACTAACCTCTGCAGAGTGTATATTAATCTATCGATAGCCGCGCCCGCGGATAAGGGCCCAGGTCGAGAGAAGGTCACACCATGAGTCAACAGTAATAAGAATAATGTAATTAATAACAGTGAGATAAGTTGGTTGTGATCGCGGTAAGGATCACGGGCCAGGTGCTGGTCGGGTTGTGATCGCCGTAAGGATCATGGGCCATTTAGTGGTCGGGTGGTGATCACCGTAAGGATCACGGGCCAAGTGTTGGTCGGGTGGTAATCGCCGTAAGGATCACAATGGTATCGAGGATACCGAGTTGTTGTATATTCGTGATGTTGAATGAGAATCGTGGGTAAAAGTCAAGCTCCTTGTGGTCATTTACTGATTACTACACGGTATTGTTTATACCAAGCTTGATTTGATCCTGAGATGATCGTGTGATGTCCGAGGTTGGTAAGTGATGCATGTGTTGGTTACGAGGTAACCCGAGCAGAATAAGTGGTGCACATGGTGTCATCATGTTTCATGCTAGTATTATCGGATTAATATGTTCATGTTGTGTTAGCTGTATCATGTTTATGTTGGTCATGCCATGTTATGCTGATGATATGATGATAATCCCTGTTTAACCTGTAATTGCCATGCTGTTGTTTGTCTTGAATGCTTCTGGTTATTGTGAGCTTGCAAGTACATTCAATGTACTAACCTAGCGTGTCATGCCAGCTTGCAGGTCATTTCAGATTTGATTGCTTGCTTGTCGTGGTTTCCGTTCATGCGAGCTAGGATCAGCGTTCCAGTCAGAGTCCCTGCGGAGTGGAGTTCACCACCGTCGTCGTTGTTCTGCTGCTAGAGTTATTCCCCTGCTTCGAGTTGTTCTGCTGCTTGCATAGAGCAACTGAGGATGCCGTAGTGTCGTCGTGTCGGTGTTATTCAATGTAATATCGGATACTTTGTATTCATATTCGTGTAATAATAGAAGGTTGGTTTGTTCTATGGTAAGCAGTGCCGTATTCTAGAAGACTTCTCCTTGATCTCTGGGCTGGAATACGGGGCGTTCCGGTTTTCTCTGAGCCAGGGTGCCACAGCGCTTGGTATCAGAGCAGGTCTGGCTGTAGGATGCCCTAGACCACATGAACATTAGAAAGCGGTAGTATAGACCCCAGTTGGTTTGTTACACTTGATTGCTGCATTTGTTTGTTGCATAGCATGCATATAGCCTTAGTATTTGTGATAACGGTTTATCTGGTGAGTGTAGCTGGCATCGGTTCGGATCCACTACAGCTCAACCTTTGCATTTCTCCAGTTCCTTTTTCTTTCGGTGTTTGGTGTCATTTCTATCCCAGCAGAGTGATGCCAAGTGATCCCGACACTGTTTGCAAAAATGGTGCTCAGGTATCGCACCGATGTCTTTCTTTCAGTCCTGCCTATCGTTTCGGTGATGGACATGTTCCTATCCCGGATCGTTCTTTTATTTTGTCGTGTTGGCAACCCTTAATGATCTTAGTTATCAAGAAAGGGCAATGTTAGCAGCCTTAGTTTTTCCCCGCTATCCTATTTCTTGGACGAGTACGGATCTTTTTCCGTCCGCTTGATAATAATGTGGTTGCGACCTTCGTGTCCCACTACATGATTACCGAGTACGTCCTCGCCTCTAAGCTAGTTCAGGTTGCCACCTGGCTAAGCTAGCACTTGGTGTAGCGCTGTTTGCACCAATTCTTCCACACATTTATTCGTCCTCGTGCACATCGCCACAGCATATTAGACCACAACATCGGAGTTTCTGCGAGATTTGTGTGCTTAAGTAGGCATGCATATTGTGTGACTATCAGTAATATGTGATGACTGCTTCATTAATTATATTAGTAGAATGCTTGTGTGCTTTTGTTTTAGTCGTTTCTGTTGTTCCTTTCTTTGGGCCTTCGGTGTTACAAATTTTTCCCCTATTAAAGTTGCTCGTCAGCCGACACCGGACCCGAAGAGTCAGCAAGAAATGCTTATATTTGGAAACTCGGTTAAACAGAATGGAATTATCAGCTAGCTACAATGAAAATTGAAATATCTCGTCTAAATGCAAAAGAAATCCTGGATGGACCGTCAGTATAAAGTTTGCATTAACGTGCACTCCTCACAACAGTATGGAATTCTCAGCCGACTGCATTCAGATTGGGGAATATCTGATCCTGTTACTGAGTGTCAAGTCTCCCTCAGCGTGTACTCCTCATAGCAGAAATGATTAAATCAGCAAGAAGATAAATTGTATGCAGGGTTGACAGAATATTATCAAAGGTATGGCTCAAATACAAGTTTAATTTTTCGTTGAGGATGATTTTGGAACTCGATGTACCTGGAAGCAAGCAAAAATATGGCATATACTCAGAAAGGAGAATAGTCCTGCAAAACCCCATTTCATGCAAGAAATCAACATCAGAAATATTAAGATGGTATGTATATGTGGAAATCGGTCCGCATATCACAATAAGAAGTTTCTGGTGTAAGCAACCCACTTTTCCCTCGCAAGATACCCGAGAAGCTTCCAAGGAAAGATTCATCTATCTTCTTCAGTACGATACATGGATGATTTTCTGTACAAGGTACTCTGCCTTCTTCAGTAAGCAACCGCAAAAGCTTCCGGCATAAGGTACTGAGTCTTTCCACAGCAAAGTCTTTAAGGGGGGTAAGCTTCTGAAGCATGATATTCAGTCTTCTTTAGCAAGCTGTCTGATGAAAGTTTCGAGCACAAGCCAGCAAATATTCCTCAGTAAGACATTGGTACAAGGTAGTACGCTGTGAATTGACAGCATATGGCAGTGAATCCTAAGAATCAGGTCCGCAATATTTTGGTCAGAATCAAGAATCAGTCAGAATACACGTCTGTCTCGGGAATCAGGTTCTCATATATATACAATGAGCATACCACCAAGATCTTACAAGTCACTCGAATGAGGATCTGACAACCACGTGAGGATGGTTAATAGAAGAAAGCCAGTATACACCGCAGTGTGACAAAGGATTATAAGGATTGATGACATCAATGAGCTCAATACAAGTACCCGTGAACCTGGAAAATGTTCCTGATGAGCCCTTGTCCCCATTTCTCCAATGACGGCACCACGTCTGTGATCTGAGCTGTTTCTAGCTATCCGGGGTGGATGCCTATTTTTGGTTCTCTCTTCAACAACCGTCACGAGTATAAGCCGCTTTTCGGCCGTCTCATATAGTTGTTGAGTTTCTTTTTGTGACAGTAGCCCTATAGCTACTTTTTGGCTATTTTAGGGAGCTGCCATCCTGAGCCGTGGTTGAGTTATTTCAGTAATGTCCCAGATCTGAGTTGTAAAGACCATTCTGGTGGCTACTGATTTATTTACCGATTTCTTGCAAGGGTTTCGGATGATCATTTCCCAACGATCAGAACTTGAGAGGTGTTGAACCTGCCATTTAATGGGTTACCTTATCAGAAAAATGAGGATAAACTACAATTGCCGAAAAATTGCACCGACAATACCTATGGTCATACGAAGAAGCAATATGGCCCAGCTCTTTCAGCCAAAGATCCAGACCAAGAAAACAATAATGAAGGAGCAAGACCAGTGATGTAGGTATGAAAATTGTACCCGACCCCATGGTGCAGATCCCTCGGATGGTCTAAGTCAGTATTGATCCACATGTATATGCCTACAACATGAGTAATCGGCATGAGGAATAACAGTCTGGAAGCCTGAGTCCTCACTTATATGAATCGTCATGGATAGCCTGTCATGAACAAAAATTTTCCGTCAGAACCACCGTTAGTCAAGTCTGTAGATATTATCATACATGCCAAACCCTTTATGTTGACCGCAACTGGAGACAATCGAATATTTGGTACGGATCCGATACTCACAATAGTGGAACCAGTTAAGATGATTCAGAAACTTCTGCGATGAGTCAGAATCTGTCAGGAAACGGTTATGTTTTAACTCACTATTTGAAACCCAAATGACCTGCATTTAGTGGAGAAACCCAATGTAATGAGTCAAAGCTTGAGTTTTCATCAGAAAAAATTGATTATCACTTTATGAAAGGTTGTCAGTGCCGGGTGGCACACCCAGCGGAAATCACTTTTGGATTTGTGAGACGGGCACATATTTCAGTCGTGATAATCAAATCACACTCAGCTAGTCAGCATCTAAAAATAAACTCGAGCCTATATAAGTATGAACAAGCAAGGCAAGATCTGTCAGAAGGTGGATATAGTAAATAAAAATACCCCAGGCCCGGTCAAATAAAGATTTAGTAGGAACGACAATAAAAGGAAAAGGATACCCGAGTTGGAAACGGTTTCCTTAAGTCAGAATATTCATACTTGTTACCTGAGCAACCAAATCTCGAGGACGAGATTTCTTTAAGGGGGTAAGGTTTGTGACAGCCTGATTTTTGGCCTTTTCTTTTTCTTTTGTTTCTCCGAGGTTTTTGCCTGTGTTTTCTTTTTCCGTGGCTTTGTGGTCTGGAAACCGAAGAAGATGACCTCTTCTTTGCTTCCAGAGTGGCTTTTCATTCCCAAATCTTTCCCTAGACCCGGTCATTTCCATCCTAGCCCAAATCCCAATATTCTTTTATTGGATATATTCCTTTTCTGTTAAAGGAATAACTCAAATTGCCCTAGGTTGTGAAGCAACCTATATTTCCCTCACTCCAAAAATTCCCAAATAATTCTCATAAATTGTTTGGGTCATATCTTTATCAAATATGGCAAAACTTTTCATTGCCATGTTCAAAACTAATTCCCCAATATTCCTTTTCCTATTCTGCCCAGAATGGCACTTTGTGAAGTGGCATTTATATTTATCCTATTGACTCCCAACATTTTTGGGCATGTTTATATGTCCAAATAATTACCTCATGCACAAGTTCAAATTTATTTGCCTAGCCAATCTTCCTCAGTGAATTTTCAAAGTTTCTATCAAACAGAAAGTTTTGTGAAGGAAGTACTAGCTAGGAGTACCCATATGAGTTGAACTTTTGCACACTCCTTAATGTGCTCATATTAACCCCTTCCACCCATTTGCAGCACCATCCAATCATCTATGTGAGCACAGGAGCAAATCTTTGTTTCTGGCAATATTTTCAGGTTGTGAAGCAAGTATATTTAATATTGCTTCAAAAATCCCGATAAATTACTAGATCATTCTTATACCTATAAAACATCTCTCCACCCATTTTGGCATCATTGCATTGATCCATTTGACAACCATAATTATTCCAAGTTTCCGGTCAGCAGAGATGTTTGTGAAGCAAGTGCTATTTTGGTTTGTCCATTTTGCATGAGCTTTTTACAGCATCTTGATATGACCAAATGACTAAGCCTTGCCCAATTTGAGCTCAAGTGGACACTCCAGGTGAGTGCATCTTGATGATCTTCATTTCTAGACCAAGTATGTAGGTGTGAAGCAACTGCAGTAAATCTTGATCCTTTTACCATCAAACTCCCCAGGAATGTAGTCCTTCCTAGCCTAAACACCCCAGACAACCTATTTGGCCTCAAGCAATTCCCTGTTGATCACATTGAGCTGGTAAAGTTTACTGCAGTAAACTTCAAAGCTCACTAACTATTTAACCAGAGCCTCTTTCACCTAGTTACCACCTCATTTCAAACCACCATTCGAAGGACTTACCACTAGACAATGTTTTGGGTGCTATAGAGCGTTTAATGTGCTATGTCGTGTGGTGACCGCGCAGCTGGCATGCCTGTGCACATGCTCTATACATTGTGGCGTGTCCAGAGCACTGTTTGTGTTTTGGCACCGCTCCCTCTCGTCGGCTTCACGCCCGTGATGATGTCCAGTAGGTAGCTCTCATCGTCGCTGCTATGATGGACCCCTCTCCCCCTCCGACAGCATCCTCACCGACGCAAACCGCCGTGCGCCCACGAGAGATCTGTGGCCGACTGAGCTTTAATGGCGCTCGGCCTCTTCCTCTGCCCCTCCTTTGGCCTCCTCCTCCTCGTGAAGCTCTGCCCTGTGCCCCCTCGTCATTTGCCTCCGAGCTCATGCATGCGAGCAGGCGTCCGTGGCGCCGGCCACGCGTCCACGGCGACGCCAGCGCGGCTCCCTCTCCCCCTTGGCTATGTAAGCCCTTCCCCGAGTCCTCCGAGCTCACCTTGAGCCTTGCCTCGCCCCTCTGGTCCTCCTAAGCCCCTTCCCCGAGCCTTTGGATCCCTCCCTGCTCGCCATCACTGCCATGGCCGCCGCGGCCATCCTCTCGAATTCGGCCAAGTCGAGCTCCCTCTCCTCCTTCTACCACCACCAGAGCTCCACCCAGTCCTCGAAGACCCTCCCTGCCCTCTCATCCCATCGACGGAGCCGCTGTGGCCATCGTCCCCGAAGATCGCCGCCGCTGGAGCCGGTCTATCCCCTCTCCGTCATGGCCACCCCGCTCCTCTCCAGCGTATCCTCTGCGCGGGGATGGATGCGGCAGTCCACGCCGAGCTCGCCGGTGGCCTCCATTTGGCCGGAGGTGGCCGGAGTCGCCGGGGCCGACGCCGGCAGCGCCCCTGCCTCTACTTCGGTCGGGCCAGGAAGAGGAGGAAGAAGACGAAGGCGTTGACCCCCTGGAGCCTGCCAGCTGGCCGCGGGCCCCGCTGTGAGCCTCACGGCGTTGACCGATCAACGCCAGCATGGATAAGTGACGGGCCCCACCCGTGTGACCCGCATGCGTCAGCCCCGCCACTGCTCCTTTGGATAAGGTGAAAGCGTATTTTCCCATAATGTGTTTTCACTTTTTCTGTTCAGGCCCCTGGTTGAAATTATTTTCATTACAGATGGGTCCCTGGCAGAAAAATTTCCATATATTTTTATCTGTAACTCCGTTTGAGGTGAATCCAAAGCCCACTTTGTTTTGTCGAGCCCGTTTTGTTGGTCACACTTTCACTATGGTTTGACACTATGAAATTGACCATTATGCCCTTGCACTTATTCAGCCCCCTCCGAGAGAGTATGTTTTCCGGCGATTCGTTCCGCGAGTTTCTGACACTTCTCCCCGGTGCCTTCTTCATCCCCAGGCAAGCCACAATACCCACTTGCATGATAGTCATGCAGTAGCCATGGTTTTCAACTTGAATATTTAATAAATGTTTGCTTGTTGAAAAGATTGTTATCGTTGTTCCGGTGATGTTCCGATTTGCATGTTCACTTCTGTGCTATGTTGTCTTATACTCTGTGATCATGTTATACCTGCTAGTATTACCTTTCATATGTTTATGCTTGTTAGTAGTACATGTTGATGTTGGAGATGATCATGCTAGTCAGTATGCGATGCTTAGAGGATATGATTCATTGTTGATATGGTGGAAAGTTATGTGATACTCTCATGATGATGTTGATATCATGTTCATGTATTTTATAATGGCTCAGCATATTTGCATTCAAGTTAACCAGATTAAATTAAACTTGAACAAACTGTTGGCTGAGTCATGGTGCCACTAAATCGATGCTGACCAGTGCAACCACGCTTACCGGTATGGGACGGTCCTAACTAGGTCTATTGTCGTGCCTCTCACCGGTGCCTCCAACGAGGGAAGGTTATGGGCGTGCTGTACCCTGGCCCGGTAAGCAGGCATAACCTTGTGTGCCCATAGTTGTTATAGCCGGCGGATCCCCGTGTGGGATCGTTTATGTTTTGGGGCCACGACGGTGGTCATTGTGTCTGGAGGTAGACATGGGGCCACCCATGACCTAGCTCAGTGAGGAGTGAATCGGAGTGGCCGGGAGAGTGGCATTGCAGTAGGACAGTTTTGTCGGAACGCCGAATGGGAGTACGAGGCCATGGGTTCCGTAGTGTGGATACATTGTACTAACCTCTGCAGAGTGTATATTAATCTATCGATAACCGCGCCCGCGGATAAGGGCCCAGGTCGAGAGAAGGTCACACCATGAGTCAACAGTAATAAGAATAATGTGCTTAATAACGGTGAGATAAGTTGGTTGTGATCGCCGTAAGGATCACGAGCCAGGTGTTGGTCGGGTTGTGATCGTCGTAAGGATCACGGGCCATTTAGTGGTCGGGTGGTGATCGCCGTAAGGATCACGGGCCAAGTGTTGGTCGGGTGGTGATCGCCGTAAGGATCACAATGGTATCGAGGATACCTTGTTGTTGTATATTCGTGATGTTGAACGAGAATCGTGGGTAAAGGTCAAGCTCCTTGTGGTCATTTACTGATTACTATGGTATTGTTTATACCAAGCTTGATTTGATCCTGAGATGATCGTGTGGTGTCCGAGGTTGGTAAGTGATGCATTTGTTGGTTACGAGGTAACCCGAGCAGAATAAGTGGTGCATATGGTGTCATCATATTGCATGCTAGTATTGTCGGATTAATATGTTCATGTTGTGTTAGCTGTATCATGTTTATGTTGGTCATGCCATGTTATGCGGATGATATGATGATAATCCCTATTTAACCTGTAATTGCCATGCTGTTGTTTGTCTTGAATGCTTATGGTTATTGTGAGCTTGCAAGTACATTCAATGTACTGACCTGGCGTGTCATGCCAGCTTGCAGGTCATTCCGGATTTGATTGCTTGCTTGTCGTGGTTTCCGTTCGTGCGAGCTAGGATCAGCGTTCCAGTCAGAGTCCCTGCGGAGTGGAGTTCACCATCGTAGTCGTTGTTCTGCTGCTAGAGTTATTCCGCTGCTTCAAGTTGTTCTGCTGCTTGCATAGAGCAACTGAGGATGGCGTAGTGTCGTCATGCCGGTGTTATTCACTGTAATATCGGATACCTTGTATTCATATTCGTGTAATAATAGAAGGCTGGTTTGTTCTATGCTAAGAAGTGTCGTATTCCAGAAGACTTCTCCTTGATCTCTGGGCTGGAATACGGGGCGTTCCGGTTTTCTCTGAGCCGGGGTGCCACAGTAGACGGCTACCGCCCATGCCACAGAGGTTTCCGAGCTCAATCGTAAGCTTCAATTGGCCGATGAGGAGCTTGACCGCGTCAACAAGCGGTTTGATGAAACGCAAGGTATGCATAACTTATATATTAGAAGTGATCTGTGTATTGAGTCTTTTAACTTATTTGATTTTGATCACAGTTCGCGAAGCCGAGATCAAGTCCCTCAAGAGCGCACTTGCCCAAGCCCAGAAGGAGGCGAAGGCGAATAAAGCAGCCGCTGACAAGGCGGCTAAGGAGCTGGAGGCAAAGCTGACCGCCCGCCGCCAACATGAAGCTCGGGTTGCCGAAGTCGAGCAAGGGCTCAAGGATACCATTACCAAATGCGAGTCCTTGGAGCAGAAGACTTCAGACCAAGCATCCGAACTCGCCAAGGTTCTCCAGGATATCAAGGAGGCCCGGGTTGAGTCCCAGAGTGCTCGCCAGGAGATCCAGCAGGCGAGGCAGATAGCGGTTGGTAAGGACTTGTTGGGGAACATAGTAACTCAAAAATTACCTACGATCATGCAAGATCTATCTAGGAGATCTATAGCAATGGTACGGGAGAGTGTGTCCACGTACCCTCGTAGACCGAAAGCGGAACCGTTTAGTAACGCGGTTGATGTAGTCGAACGTCTTCACGATCCAACTGATCCAAGTACCGAACGTACGGCACCTCCGTGTTCAGCACACGTTCAACACGATGACGTCCCTCGAGATTTTGATCCAGTAGAGGATTGAGGGAGAGTTCCTCCAGCACGACGGTGTTGCGACGGTGTTGATGATGTTACCGGTGCAGGGCTTCGCCTAAGCACTACGATGATATGACCGAGGTGTTAAACTGTTGAGGGGGGCACCGCACACGATTACAAGAATAACTGTTGTACTTTGGGGTGCCCCCCTCCCCCGTATATAAAGGAGGGAGGTAGGAGGCCGGCGGCCAGGAGGGGCACGCGCCATGGGGAGTCCAACTAGGATTCCCAATCCTAGTTGGAGTCCAATTCATTTCCAAGAGGGGGGGATAGGGAAGGAGTAGGAGAGGGAGAAGGAAAGAGGGGGGCACCGCCCCCTCCTAGTCCAATTCAGACATGCCATGGGGGGGCGCGTCCACCCTGCAGCCCTCCTCTCCTTTCCACTAAATCCCATTAAGGCCCACTACTTCTCCCGGGGGGTTCCGGTAACCTCCCGGTACTCCGAAAAATGCCCGAACCTTTCCGAAACCTTTCCGGTATGTGAACATAACCTTCAAATATATCAATATTTATGTCTCGACCATTTCGATACACCTCGTCACGTCTGTGATCTCATCCAGGACTTCGAACAAACTTCGGTCATCAAAAACACAGAACTCATAATACAAATCGTCTTCGAACGTTAAGCGTGCGGACCCTACGGGTTCGAGAACTGTGCAGACATGATCGAGACACATCTTCAATCAATAACCAATTGCGGAACCTGGATTATCATATTGGCTCCTACATATTCTACAAAGATCTTTATCGATCAAACCGCATAACAACATATGTTGTTCCCTTTGTCATCGGTATGTTACTTGCCCGAGATTCGATCGTCGGTATCATCATACCTAGTTCAATATCATTATCGACAAGTCTCTTTACTCGTTCCGTAATGCTTCATCCCGCAACTAACTCATTAGTCACATTGCTTGCAAGGATTATAGTGATGCATTATCGAGAGGGACCAGAGATACCTCTCCGAAACACGGAGTGACAAATCTTAATCTCGATCTATGCCAACCCAACAAACACCTTCGGAGACACCTGTAGAGCATCTTTATAATCACCTAGTTACGTTGTGACGTTTGATAGCACACAAGGTGTTCCTCCGGTATTCTGGAGTTGCATAATCTCATAGTCTAAGGAACATGTATAAGTCATGAAGAAAGTAGTAGCAATGAAACTGTAATGATTATAATGCTAAGCTAACAGATGGGTCTTGTCCATCACATCATTCTCCTAATGATGTGATCCCGTTCATCAAATGACAACACATGTCTATGGTTAGGAAACGTAACCATCTTTGATTAATGAGCTAGTCAAGTAGAGGCATACTAGGGACATTATGTTTTGTCTATGTATTCACACATGTACTAAGTTTTCGGTTAATACAATTCTAGCATGAATAATAAACATTTATCATGATATAAGGAAATAAACAATAAATTTATTATTGCCTGTAGGGCATATTTCCTTCAGTCTCCCATTTGCACTAGAGTTAATAATCTAGATTACAAAGTAATGATTCTAACACCCATAGAGTCTTGGTGCTGATCATATTTTGCTCGTGGAAGAGGCTTAGTCAACGGGTCTGCAACATTCAGATCCGTATGTATTTTTCAAATCTCTATCTCCCTCCGACACTTGATGACGGATGGAATTGAAGCATCTCTTGATGTGCTTTGTTCTCTTGTGAAATCTGGATTCCTTTGCCAAGGCAAATTCACCAGTATTGTCACAAAATATTTTCATTAGACCCGAAGCACTAGGTATGTGTAACACCCCGGATGCAACTTTCCATATTCGTAACTCCAACTCTTGCCTTTTCCGGAGAGGCGATATGATATTTTCCTTCGTGGTTGGGTTATTGTGGTTTGTTTTGCATTTTGTTCATGCCATGCATCTCATCTCATAGCATCACGTGCATTCCATTCATCCTTATGTTACATGTTACTTTCATGTCGTATGTATCAACCCCTTTGCTATCCCTCTCAAACCTAGCCTTGCACCATTACCTTCTTCTTCCTCTTCTTTTACTTCTTTATGCAAGCGAGTTCTTCCCTGCCCCATTAATGTTCATTCTTTTTATAATGCTAGTGCACCATGCCTACACCCACTCTGCCAATTTTCAGCTCATTTGAAGATGTTTTGGTTGGGTTCAAAAATACCTCAAGTTTGAATTATATTCAAACTTCTTTTATTTTTCTACCTCTAAAAATGCCCAAACCAATTATTTCAAATACTACAAAACTCCAGGAGCTTGAGGATATTTTTATGTCTGAAAAACTCTTCTCCTAGCCCCCTGGCCATTTTTCTTTTCTTTTGTTGTTTATTTAAATAAACAAAAACTTAAAGGAAATGGAAAAGGCCGCAACAGTAGCCAGCTGGGCCTCACCTCCATGCCGGCCCAGTTTTCCCTCGCCCGCAGCCCGCCAGCACTGACTCTTTCCCTATCTCTCTCGCCGGGCCCG
>NC_041383.1:438142390-438143004 GCF_002162155.2 Triticum dicoccoides
TTCAGAGCCAGAGCGCTCGCACCATCGTGAAGTGAGCTCACGGACATCGAGGCCAGCGCCTTCCCGCGCCCCTATAAAGCCGCAGCCCCGCACCCTAGGGTTCCCCTCTTTCCCTCTCGCCGCCGCCACCTCTTTCCCTTCCCTCTGCTTCTTCCACAAATCAGATGCACCGAGAGCAGGGAGATAAACCCGGCGACGTCCGTCGTCGTTCTCGCGGCCGGAGGGCCTCAAGCTCGTCTTCGACATGTCCTCCTCCACCCCGTCTCCGTCCTCGACTGATTCTGATGGGTGGTTGAACTGGATTGCGTCCATGCCGTCGTCCACGTCCACGTCGCCGTCGTCTTCCCCTGCATCCTCTTCTTCAGGAGACCGAGCTTATTTCCAGTGTGATCCGACAAGCAGCTGCCGTCTTCTTTGTCTGGAGCCTCGCGTGCCTCGTCGTAGTCTTCCTCGACTACGCACACGTCCACACGGTCCCGTAGCTCCTTCCAAGACGTCCTCTACGTCGTCTTCTTCCTCCGGCTAATCCATCGCCGCCCCGATCAGCTTGCCTTCTCGCCGTCTTCGGTCTCCGACGACCTCGTACAACTCCAGCAGCACCCCCCCCCCCTCGG
>NC_041383.1:438143247-438187682 GCF_002162155.2 Triticum dicoccoides
GCATACGCTCCTCCCAGCCCCTCTCTTGTTCAATCCGTCGCCATAGTCGTCTTCTCGAGCCACCAACTCCATATCCGCCATGGCTGAGTTTCTGGAACTCACCTCGCTGCCCCTGCACAGTCCCGCACTCACTCAACCCTCTCTGTTCGCGCTCGCACATGCAAGACCGAAGCGCTGCATGCGCAGTAGCCGCGGAACACCACCCGCGCGGCTTCGGTCGTCGTCTTCCCCATGTCCTAGACGAGCTCCTGCTCGTGCACAAGTGCCTGCACGCACGCCACCCCCGGAAGCAGCCTCCGCCCATCACTCCACACACACTCACCTATTTCCGCATCCACGTCGTTGTTCTGCTGCACCTGTAGCCGCTGCGTTGCTCGCCGTCGTCGCCCGCAAGTTGTTGAGCATCCATGGCTCCCAGACCGGGCCTTTGCCTATTCAAATTGTGTAGCACCCCTCTCTGAACACAAGCTTCACAACTATTTGAGTGGCTACTGTAGATCGTGCCAACACAGGAGGTCCTAGGATCAAATCCCAGGGTGCCCCCAATTCTTTTGCCCCTGTTTTGTTTATTTTTTTCCAATGTGCACGCACATAGCCAGTTGGGCCCCCCCAATTCTTTTGCCCCTGTTTTGTTTATTTTTTCCCAGTGTGCACACACATAGCCAGTTGGGCCCGGTTCCACTTCTGGGCTGCTGCACTCTAATGCTTCTGGCCCGTGCATATGTTTTTTTCCTAGTCTGTGTATTTTAGCATTTTCCCAATGCATTCTTAATTACAGAAAATGCCATGATTTTAAATTGCTCACAACTAAATAACCGTGCATCGGATTTAAACATGTCATATAGTTAACTTGCTCAGTTTTTCATGCACTTTCATAATATGCTACTTTCATCCATGTTAAACGTGTTTAAACTGTTGTTTGCATTTGTTTTGCATAACGCATGTTAAAATGATTTATTTCATAACTAATTAACCGTAGCTCCGAATTTAATAAACTTTATATGTAAATGGGGTGGAAAATGCATAGATTAACTTGGTTCACTTACTTTGCATGTTTAACAAATCTAAAATTATGTAATAGGAAAAACAGTACCGAATTCAAAATATGGACATGAGGATTTTCCGGAATTGTTGTTTGTTGTTCTGGCCTCATTTAAACTTGCCTAGATCGGTAGTTTTCATATGTTTCACCTCTTGCCATGTTTTAGAACATTTAATATTATTGATTAGTTTAAACAGGAGAGAACTAAATAATTGTTGTGAAGTTTCGTCAATATGCAACTCATTGCATGTTGAGCTCCACTTAACTTGTAGTTTTGTTTGTGCACTTTGCCATGCCATGCATATTTAGACTGGACATGCATCATGCTTGATTGTGCATCATGCCTTGTTTATGTGATGGTTGTTTATCATGTTGTTTGCTTCTTTCCGGTTGTGCTTCTTCTCGATAGTTCCTGTTTCGTTGCGATCGTGAGGATTCGTTCGTCTATGCTTGGTTCGTCTTCGTGGCTTCATCTTCTTCATGAATTCGTTCTTCTTCCTAGCGGGATTTCAGGAAAGATGAACGTCACCTTGAATCTCACTACTATCATTGCTATGCTAGTTGCTTCGTTCTATCGCTATGCTGCGCTACCTATCATTTGCTCTTCAAGCCTCCCAAATTGTCGTGTCAGCCTCTAACCTTTTCACCCTTCCTAGCAAACCGTTGCTTGGCTATGTTACCTCTTTGCTCAACCCCTCTTATAGCGTTGTTAGTTGTAGGTGAAGTTGAAGATTGCTCCATGATGGACAGGATTATGTTGGGATATCACAATATCTCTTATTTAATTAATGCATCTATGTACTTGGTAAAGGGTGGAAGGCTCGGCCTTATGCCTGGTGTTTTGTTCCACTCTTGCCGCCCTAGTTGCCGTCATATCCGTATTATGTTCCCGGATTTTGTGTTCCTTACACGGTTGGGTGATTTATGGGACCCCCTTGACAGTTCGCTTTGAATAAAACTCCTCCAGCAAGGCCCAACCTTGGTTTTACCATTTGCCTCACCACCACCTATACCCTTCCCTTGGGTCGGCCAACCCGAGGGTCATCTTTATTTTAGCCCCCCCCCTCGGGATATTGCTTCTCTAAGTGCTGGTCCGAACCGAGCAGCCTGCAGGGCCACCTCGGGGAAACTCGAGGGCTGGTTTTACTCGTAGCTTGACTTATCTGGTGTTGCCTTGAGAACGAGATATGTGCAGCTCTTATCGGGATTGTCGGCGCATTGGGCGGCTTTGCTGGTCTTGTTTTACCATTGTCGAAATGTCTTGTAAACCGGGATTCCGAGACTGATCTGGTCTTCCTGGGAGAAGGAATATCCTTTGTTGACCGTGAGAGCTTGTAATGGGCCAAGTTGGGACACCCCTGCAGGGTATAAACTTTTGGGAGCCGTGCCCGCGGTTATGTGGCAGATGGGAATTTGTTAATGTTTGGTTGTAGATAACTTGACACCAGATACGAATTAAAACGCATCAACCGCGTGTGTAGCCATGATGGTCTCTTCTCGGCGGAGTCCGGGAAGTGAACACGGTTTTGGGTTATGTTTGACGTAAGTAGGAGCTCAGGATCACTTCTTGATCATTGCTAGCTTCACGACCGTTCCTTTTGCTTCTCTTCTCGCTCTTATTTGCGTATGTTAGCCACCATATATGCTTAGTCGCTGCTACAACCTCACCACTTTACCCCTTCCTTTCCCATTAAGCTTTGCTAGTCTTGATACCCATGGTAATGGGATTACTGAGTCCTCGTGGCTCACAGATTACTACAGCAACAGTTGCTGGTACAGGTTATGCGATGATCATGACGCGAGAGTGATGTTTGCTTGTTTTGGAGTTCTTCTTCTGCTTCTTCTTCGATCAGGGGATAGGTTCTAGTTCGGCAGCCTGGGCTATCAGGGTGGATATTGTTTGAGTTTCTGTTTGTGTACCATCCGTAGTCGGATGTTGATCTCTTGTATGTTGTTGATGTATTCTTGGGGCGTTTGTGCCTTATGTATGTATCCCCAAGTATTATGTAATGGTTTGATGTAATGATATCCACCTTGCAAAAGCGTCTTCAAGATGCGCTTCTATCCTTGGTGGGACCTTCGAGTTCCTTTAGGATAGGGTCGCATCTCGAGCGTGACAAGTTGGTATCAGAGCCTCGACCGACCATAGGAGCCCCCTAGATTGTTGGCCGCTGTTGAGTCTAGAAGAAAACTATTTTGAGTCTTAGGATTATATATATCGGAGAGTAGGATTCTTTTACTCCTCAGCCCCCTTCGTCGCTCTGGTGAGGACTCTCAACGTAGATGTTTTGTCTTTCCTCTCCTCAATTTTCACAATTTTTTTAGGATCACGCGGGTATCTTGGGATCGTTCCGATATTCTTGTGACGAGAACATTGTTCTTGGTGCCTCCTGACATTTAGGGGTTGTGGCAGTGTCCTGGGGAGTTGAGCTCCGAGGTGTTGTCGTCACAATTTTATCGTTGCAGTTCTGGAATACCTGAGTTTTGCCGACATCGAAAATCTCTTCTATGCAGTTGTTGGTGAGATAACCTCGACGCCACCCAGTACTGGGGAGTTCGGGAGTATTGCCATAACTCGTATAACGGATGCTTTTCGAAGGTTGAGGTACACGATTTCCAAAGGTTTCTTGGTTATGTGTTGACGGATGGATACAACTGGATGTAGGGATTGTTAGTTTTGGGTGACATATATATTGCTTCCCATGTATCCCCAACACCAAATTGCATAACCAGAAAGTTTCGGGAGTTTTATAGGTGGGATTCAAGTAGCTCTAGATTTTGTCTTTCCGACAGATGCATGATATGAGATTGGGGTTCGACGTCTAGTGGTCTGCCTATCCACGGTCGTTTTTACAGTGGTCTCGTTGTGTCTTAAAGAGCCCTTGGACATGCTGGTTCGGGGACACTTCATATGTCATGTGCACTGCCTTGTACATGATGGTGCTATATGATCGAGCTCGTGTGGGCCCCACCATGAAAACTTCGGACGAAATCTCTATCATATGTTTGTTCCGGCTTATTCTGCAAGCCAAATCCTTTGTTTTGTTTTATTTGTGGTATTCGAGTTGCTTCAGTGTCAAGTGTTGATTCCATACCTTTTCTAAACGGTGTTCTCATATTTCTATGGGAGTACTAATCCTTCTTGATAACTGAGGTTGTCTTGTCAACTCTTTTCCAACCGGTGTGCTTCTCTTCAAGTGGATCCGATCATTTTCAACATCCGCAAGATCAACTCTAAGTTTTCTCACTGGTGGTTGTTCCATCTTCCTCAAGTTGCCTTTGTTTTCCCGCCCTCCCACCCTTTTCTTCAAGGACTCAGGTTTCTTAATCATGTATCCTTTTATTTGAGAGAAGTCTCTTCATTCTTTTCTTTCGATGTTCTTATCCGGTGATTTCCCATGAAGATGCTCAACAGTTTCAAGTTCATCATCCTTCGTTGTTGTTTCTTCTCCGGCGGATCCAATTTCAAGCTTTCGGTGTTGATCTGATCCCTTTTCCTCATTTCACAATGCTTTCTCATTCCGGTGCACCAATTAATCATTCACCTCTCGCTATTTAGTTGTTCTGGAGTACTGAAGATATCTTGGAAGAATCATGTTTCCGTTCTTAATCCGTTCGAGTTACTTCAAGGTTTTTCTATCATTCAAGCAATTTAATTCTACCGGTGCAACCTCTATTTCAAGCAATCCTTCAACGACATTTCTTTCGAGTGGGCCCTAACCCACAGGTCTTTTCCCAGGATCTTACCTGACTCTTCTAATTTTCCGGAGCCATTCTCAAATTCATTTCCAAGTTTGACGTAAGAATGGGTTATCATCAGTCATATGTCTTTCTCCAAGATCTTTCAAATTCTTTTCATCGTTGGTTCAACCTTTCCAATTTTCATTCCGGAGTGCCTCAACAATTGTCATGGTGGTTCTCATCATCATTCTCAACATGTGAAGACCGAAGAAGAGTTTCTCTTAAATCTTGCTCCATTCTCTTCAAGATTCATAGTTCTAGCTTGATGCCATCCTCTCATAATTGTTTTTGATTGTGAGAATTCTTTTCAAACATCCGACGCATTTCAGGAGTTGCTTCCTTTCTCGATCATCCGAAGGCCATCATTTCTGAATATTACTCATTCTCAGCGTGTAGCTATCGTTCTCCAAATGTTACCAATGAATCGTTCAAATATCCTCTAATCAGTTCATGATCTCTTTGTTCTCATGTATCTAAATCCCCTCAATTATCTTCATTCGTTTTCCAATTCTTCCCGGTGAATTGTGCCTTTGCTACTTTCATTTTCAATTCTTACGGTGGTTCGTTCAAGATTCCTCTTCCTTTTCTACCGTATCATTTCATTTGTTGTTTCCAATCCCAATGGTGGTTCCATCAATACCTTCTCAATTGCGCTATATCTCTTTTAATCCTTTCTACGAGAATAAGTAGTATGCCAAATCCGTTGCTTGTCATCAATGTAAATTGGTGAAGGATACGCATAACATAATTCTTATTATCGTTTCATCCAAGTGATCTAGTTTCTTCTTGCCAGAGTTGTTCGTCATGTCACATTTCTCGGTCGAGATGCTTCATCTTTTCTTTTCCGGAGTTCCAAGTTTTTCCCGCATTATCTCGTCGCGAAGATCCATCTAAATCATTTCAAGGCTTGAATCCTATTATTTTCATCCTTTTGTTTACTGGAGTCTCTACATGGTGGTTCATCAAGGATTCCTTTCATTCTTCAATTGTTCTTCAAGTTTTTCTCTCGGAGTCATGATCCGCCAAGCTATACTCAAAATTAAACATGGTGCTCAACACATGTTTTGTTTTGAGGCGTTCAAGTATTCTTCTTCTTGCATTTTCGAAGTGCAATTCTTTCTACCTTATCTTTTGAGGTGGTGGTATGTCATTCTTGATAATTTCCCTTCAAGTTTTATGATTCACAAGTTGTCAAGAATGAGATATTTTAAAAACCATCATTTTTCTCTTCGATCATGAGATCTTTTCAACCCAGCAATTTCTTTGTTGGAGTATCTTGGGTTATATTTCACCTTAAGCCTTCCCTAAGGAATGTTACTATTATGGTGTTTATCAATGATCCAAGTTATCTCTCTATCATCTTGGTGGAAGGAGTTTTTCATCTCTTTGGTGCTCTCAATCAAATCAATGGTTTCCATTAGTGGCTGGTTGTCACCTCATAGTCTTGAGATGTTTTCCATAAGCCCACTACAAGCTTATTCATTTCGTTGTTGGTTTTCCAACAACTCCGTTATAACCTTCTTGGAAGGGTGCTTTCCAAGCTCATTTGTGGCAGAAGTTGGCATTTTCTTCTCCATTCTGTTATTCCAGTGATCTATCTTCTATTCTTTCTTCCGAAGGCATTGTGATGTTGCTCTTTTCATTCATCATCTCGAATTGTGAGGATTGTGTTCTTTTCATGCTTATCCATTTAACCGGAGTGTTGTGTCATCTCTTCAAGTGCTTTTCATCTTATCAAGTTTTCCTTCTTCTTTCACTCGGAGTGCTGCCCAAATTATATCAATCTTATTCCTTCTCTATCTAGTTTTAACCGGAGTGGTTTCAATATCTATCTTATCACTAAACCTCTTGGTTCTCGTTGTATCCCTTTTTCCTCGTTTCTAGCGGAGTGTTTTCAACTTTGTTCATCTTCGTTGTTTTCTTTCTTTCATTTTGCTCAACCTCTCAAGGTTCATGGTTTCACTCGTTTGTCGAAGAAGCAACTTAGTTTACCTCTTATCTTCCTCTTCCTTTTCCCTCCGGTGCCATCCTAGATCTCGAGACGAGATCCTCTCGTAGTGGTGGAGTGTTGTAACACCCCGGATGCAACTTTCCATATTCGTAATTCCAACTCTTGCCTTTTCCGGAGAGGCGATATGATATTTTCCTTCGTGGTTGGGTTATTGTCGTTTGTTTTGTATTTTGTTCATGCCATGCATCTCATCTCATAGCATCACGTGCATTTCATTCATCCTTACATGTTACTTTCATTCAACCCCTTTGCTATCCCTCTCAAACCTAGCCTTGCACCATCACCTTCTTCTTCCTCTTCTTTTACTTCTTTATGCAAGCGAGTTCTTCCCTGCCCCATTAATGTTCATTCTTTTTATAATGCTAGTGCACCATGCCTACACCCTCTCTGCCAATTTGCAGCTCATTTGAAGATGTTTTGGTTGGGTTCAAAAATACCTCAAGTTTGAATTATATTCAAACTTTTACTTTTCTACCTCTAAAAATGCCCAAACCAATTATTTCAAATACTACAAAACTCCAGGAGCTTGAGGATATTTTTATGTCTGAAAAGCTCTTCTCCTAGCCCCCTGGCCATTTTTCTTTTCTTTTGTTGTTTATTTAAATAAACAGAAACTTAAAGGAAATGGAAAAGGCCGCAGCAGCAGCCAGCTGGGCCTCACCTCCAGGCCGGCCTAGTTTTCCCTCGCCTGCAGCCCGCCAGCGCCGATTCTTTCCCTCTCTCTCTCGCCGTGCCCGCCTGCCAGCGACCCATCCCCCTCACGGCCACCTGCTCTGTTCCCCTCTGTCTCCCTCGCTTTAGAGCCAGAGCGCTTGCACCGTCGCGCCGTGAGCTCACGGACGTCGAGGCCAGCGCCTTCCCGCGCCCCTATAAAGCCGCAACCCCGCGCCCTCGAGTTCCCCTCTTTCCCTCTTGTCGCCGCCACCTCTTTCCCTTCCCTCTGCTTCTTCCACAAATCAGATGCACCGAGAGAAGGGAGATAAACCTAGCGACGTCTGTCATTGTTCTCGCGGCCGGAGGGCCTCAAGCTCGTCTTCGACATGTCCTCTTGCACACTGTCTCCGCCCTCGGCCGATTCTGATGGGTGGTTGAACTGGATCACCTCCATGCCGTCGTCCACGTCCACGTCACCGTCGTCTTCCCCTGCATCCTCTTCTTCAGGAGACCGAGCTTTTCTCTGGCGTGATCCGACAAGCAGCTGTTGTCTTCTTCGTCCGGAGCCTCGCGTGCCTCGCCGTAGTCTTCCTCGACTACGCAAACGTCCACACGGTACCGTAGCTCCGTCCATGACATCCTCTACGTGGTCTTCTTCCTCCGGCTAATCCATCGCCACCCCGATCAGCTCGCCTTCTTGCCATCTTCGGTCTCCGACGACCTCGTACAACTCCAGCAGCACCCCCCCTCGGTGAGCATATGCTCCTCCCAGCCCCTCTCTTGTTCAATTCGTCGCCGTAGTCGTCTTCTCGAGCCGCCAACTCCATATCCGCCATGGCTGAGTTTCTGGAACTCACCTCGCTGCCCCTGCGCACTCCCGCACGCGCTCAACCCTCTCTGGTCGCGCTCACACACGAAAGACCGAAGCGTTGCATGCGCAGCAGCCGCGGAACACCACCCGCGCGGCTTCGGTCGTCGTCTTCTCCATGTCCGAGACGAGCTCCTGCTCGTGCACAAGTGCCTGCACGCATGCCACCCCCGGAAGCAGCCTCCGCCCATCACTCCACACACACTCACCTATTTCCGCATCCCCGCCGTTGTTCTACTGCACCTGTAGCCGTTGCGTTGCTCGTCGTCGTCGCCGGCAAGTTGTTGTGCATCCATGGCTCCCAGACCGGGCCTTTGCCTGTTCAAATAGTGTAGCGCCCCTCTCTGAACACAAGCATCAGAGCTAGCGCAGTGGCTACTGCAGATCGTGCCAACATAGGAGGTCCTCAGATCAAATCCCAGGGTGCCCCCAATTCTTTTGCCCCTGTTTTGTGTATTTTTTCCCAGTGTGCACACCCATAGCCAGTTGGGCCCGATTCCACTTCTGGGCCACTGCACCCTAATGCTTCTGCCCGTGCATATGTTTTTTTCCTAGTCTGTGTATTTTAGCATTTTTCCAATGCATTCTTAATTACAGAAAATGCCATGATTTTAAATTGCTCCCAACCAAATAACCGTGCATCGGATTTAAACATGTCATATAGTTAACTTGCTCAGTTTTTCATGCACTTTCATAATATACTACTTTCATCCATGTTAAACATGTTTAAACTGTTGCTTGCATTTGTTTTGCATAATGCCATGTTAAAATGATTTATTTCGTCACAAATTAACCGTAGCTCTGAGTTTAATAAACTTTATATGTAAATGGGGTGGAAAAATGCATAGATTAACTTGGTTCACTTACTTTGCATGTTTAACAAATCTAAAATTATGCAATAGGCAAAATAGTACTGAATTTAAAATATGGACATGAGGATTTTCCGGAATTGTTGTTTGTTGTTCTCGCTCATTTAAACTTTCCTAGATCGGTAGTTCTCATATGTTTCACCTCTTGCCATGTTTAACAACATTTAATATTGTTGAGTAGTTTAAACAGGAGAGAACTAAATAATTGTTGTGAAGTTTCGTCAATATGCAACTCGTTGCATGTTGAGCTCCACTTAACGTGTAGTTTTGTTTGTGCACTTTGCCATGCCATGCATATTTAGACCGGACATGCATCATGCTTAATTGTGCATCATGCCTTGTTTATGTGATGGTTGTTTACCATGTTGTTTGCTTCTTTTCGGTTATGCTTCTTCTCGATAGTTCCTGTTTCGTTGCGATCGTGAGGATTCGTTCGTCTACGCTTGGTTCGTCTTCGTGGCTTCATCTTCTTCATGAACTCGTTCTTCTTCCTAGCGGGATTTCAGGCAAGATGACCGTCACCTTGGATTTCATTACTATCATTGTTATGCTAGTTGCTTCGTTCTATCGCTATGCTGCTCTACCTATCATTTGCTCTTCAAGCCTCCCAAATTACCGTGTCAGCCTCTAACCTTTTTACCCTTCCTAGCAAACCGTTGCTTGGCTATGTTACCGCTTTGCTCAGCCCCTCTTATAGCGTTGTTAGTTGCAGGTGAAGTTGAAGATTTCTCCATGATGGACAGGATTATGTTAGGATATCATAATATCTCTTATTTAATTAATGCATCTATATACTTGGTAAAGGGTGGAAGGCTCGGCCTTATGCCTGGTGTTTTGTTCCACTCTTGCTGCCCTAGTTTCCGTAATATCGGTATTATGTTCCCGGATTTTGCGTTCCTTACATGGTTGGGTGATTTATGGGACCCCCTTGACAGTTTGCTTTAAATAGAACTCCTCGAGCAAGGCCCAACCTTAGTTTTACCATTTGCCTCACCACCACCTATACCCTTCCCTTGGGTCGGCCAACCCGAGGGTCATCTTTATTTTAGCCCCCCCAGGCCAGTGCTTCTCTAAGTGCTGGTCCGAACCGAGCAACCTGCAGGGCCACCTCGGGGAAACTCGAGGGCTGGTTTTACTCGTAGATTGACTTATCCGGTGTTGCCATCAGAACAAGATATGTGCAGCTCCTATCGGGATTGTCGGCGCATCAGGCGGCTTTGCTGGTCTTGTTTTACCATTGTCAAAATGTCTTGTAAACCGGGATTCTGAGACTGATCGGGTCTTCCTGGGAGAAGGAATACCCTTCGTTGACCGTGAGAGCTTGTAATGGGCTAAGTTGGACACCCCTGCAGGGTATAAACTTTCGAGAGCCGTGCCCGTGGTTATGTGGCAGATGGGAATTTGTTAACGTCCGGCTGTAGATAACTTGACACCAGATACGAATTAAAATGCATCAACCGTGTGTGTAGCCATGATGGTCTCTTCTCAGCGGAGTCCGGGAAGTGAACACGGTTTTGGGTTATGTTTGACGTAAGTAGGAGCTCAGGATCACTTCTTGATCATTGCTAGCTTCACGACCGTTTCTTTTGCTTCTCTTCTCGCTCTTATTTGCGTATGTTAGCCACCATATATGCTTAGTCGCTGCTACAACCTCACCACTTTACCCCTTCCTTTCCCATTAAGCTTTGCTAGTCTTGATACCCATGGTAATGGGATTGCTGAGTTCTCATGGCTCACAGATTACTACAACAACAGTTGCAGGTACAGGTTATGCGATGATCATGACGCGAGAGCGATGTTTGCTTGTTTTGGAGTTCTTCTTCTGCTTCTTCTTCGATCAGGGGATAGGTTCCAGGTCGGCAGCCTGGGCTAGCAGGGTGGATATTGTTTGAGTTTCTGTTTGTTTACCATCCGTAGTTGGATGTTGATCTCTTGTATGTTGTTGATGTATTCTTGGGGCGTTTGTGCCTTATGTATGTATCCCCAACTATTATGTAATGGTTTGATGACGGATGGAATTGAAGCGTCTCTTGATGTGCTTTGTTCTCTTGTGAAATCTGGATTCCTTTGCCAAGGCAATTTCATCAGTATTGTCACAAAAGATTTTCATTGGACCCGATGCACTAGGTATGGCACATAGATCGGGTATGAACTCCTTCATCCAGACTCCTTCATTTGCTGCTTCCGAAGCAACTATGTACACCGCTTCACACATATATCCTGACATGACGCTCTGTTTGGAACTGCACCAACTGACAGCTCCACCATTCAATAGAAATACATATCCAGATTGCGACTTAGAGTCATCCGGATCAGTGTCAAAGCTTGTATCGACGTAACCATTTACAACGAGATCTTTGTCACCCCCATAAATGAGAAACATATCCTTAGTCCTTTTCAGGTATTTCAGGATGTTCTTGACCGCTGTCTAGTGCTCCACTCCGGGATTACTTTGGTACCTCCCTGCTATACTTATAGCAAGGCACACATCAGGTCTAGTACAGAGCATTGCATATATGATAGAACCTATGGTTGAAGCATAGGGAATGCCTTTCATTTTCTCTCTATCTTCTGAAGTGGTCGGGCATTGAGTCTGACTCAACTTCACACCTTGTAACACACGCAAGAACCCTTTCTTTGACTGGTGCATTTTGAACTTCTTCAAAACTTTATCAAGGTATGTGCTTTGTGAAAGTCCAATTAAGCATCTTGATCTATCTCTATAGATCTTGATGCCCAATATGTAAGCAGCTTCACCTAGGTCTTTCATTGAAAAACTCTTATTCAAGTATCCCTTTATGCTATCAAGAAATTCTATATCATTTTCAATCAACAATATGTCATCCACATATAATATTAGAAATGCTACAGAGCTCCCAGTCACTTTCTTGTAAATACAGGCTTCTCCAAAAGTCTGTATAAAACCATATATTGTGGTCACACTATCAAAGCATTTATTCCAACTCCGAGAGGCTTGTACCAGTTCATAAATGGATCGCTGGAGCTTGCACACTTTGTTATCACCCTTTGGATCGAAAAAACCTTCTGGTTGCATCACATACAACTCTTCTTCCAGAAATCCATTCAGGAATGCAGTTTTGACATCCATCTGCCAAATTTCATAATCATAAAATGCAGCAATTGCTAACATGATTCGGACAGATGTAAGCATCGCTACCGGTGAGAAAGTCTCATCGTAGTCAACTCCTTGAACTTGTCAAAAACCTTTCGCAACAAGTCGAGCTTTGTAGACAGTAACATTACTGTCAGTGTCAGTCTTCTTCTTGAAGATCCATTTATTTTCTATGGCTTGCCGATCATCGGGCAAATCCACCAAAGTCCATGATACGTCTCGGTCGTATCTACTTTTCCAAACACTTTTGCCCTTGTTTTGGACTCTAACTTGTATGATTTGAATGGAACTAACCCGGACTGACGCTGTTTTCAGCAGAATTGCCATGATGTTGTTTTATGTGCAGAAAACAGAAGTTCTCGGAATGACCTGAAACCCCACGGAATATCTTAGAATAAATAATAAAAAATCCTCGCCAAAGATGAAGACCAGGGGTCCCACACCCTATCCACGAGGGTGGGGGTGTGCCCTTCCCCCCTGGGCGCGCCCCCCTACCTCATGGGCCCCCTGGATGCCCTCCGACGCCAACTCCATCTCCATATATTGGCTTTCAGGGAGAAAAAATCAAGGAGAAAGTTTCATCGCGTTTCACGACACAGAGCCGCCGCCAAGCCCTAATCTCTCTCGGGAGGGCTGATCTGGAGTCCGTTTGGGGCTCCGGGGAGGGGGATTCTTCGCCATCGTCATCATCAACCATCCTCTATCACCAATTTCATGATGCTCACCGCCGTGCGTGAGTAATTCCATCGTAGGCTTGCTAGACGGTGATGGGTTGGATGAGATTTATCATGTAATCGAGTTAGTTTTGTTAGGGTTTGATCCCTAGTATCCACTATGTTCTGAGATTGATGTTGCTATAACTTTGCTATGCTTAATGCTTGTCACTAGGGCCCGAGTGCCATGATTTCAGATCTGAACCTATTATGTTTTCATGAATATATGTGTGTTCTTGATCCTATCTTGCAAGTCTATAGTCACATACTATGTGTTATGATCCGGCAACCCCGAAGTGACAATAATCGGGACCACTCCCGGTGATGACCATAGTTTGAGGAGTTCATGTATTCACTATGTGCTAATGCTTTGTTCCGGTTCTCTATTAAAAGGAGGCCTTAATATCCCTTAGTTTCCAATATGACCCCGCTGCCACGGGAGGGTAGGACAAAAGATGTCATGCTAGTTCTTTTCCATAAGCATGTATGACTATATACGGATACATGCCTACATTACATTGATGCACTAGAGCTAGTTCTGTGTCACCCTATGTTATGACTGTTACATGACGAACCGCATCTGGCATAATTATCCATCGCTAATCCGGTGCCTATGAGTTTTCCATATACTGGTTTACACTTATTTACTTTTCCGTTGCTATTGTTACAATCATTACAAAATACCAAAAACTTTACTTTTGCTGTCTTTACTTTTGTTACCGTTACCACCACTATCATACTACTTTGCTACTAAACACTTTTCCGCAGATACTAAGTTTCCAGGTGTGGTTGAATTGACAACTCAGCTGCTGATACTTGAGAATATTCTTTGGCTCCCCTTGTGTCGAATCAATAAATTTGGGTTGAATACTCTACCCTCAAAAATTGTTGCGATCCCCTATACTTGTGGGTTATCAAGACCCTTTTCTGGCGCCGTTGCCGGGGAGCATAGCTCTATTCTTTGAGTCACTTGGGATTTATATCTGCTGGACACTATGAAGAACTTGAAATACGCTAAGACAACTATTTATCCCTCAACTACGAGGGGAGGTAAGGAACTGCCATCTAGCTCTGCACTTGATTCACCTTCTATTATAAACAAGCTAGTGACACCTAAACCTGCTTCTGCTATTCGTTCCAATATGTCGCATGTTATTGATGATGCCACTTCTGCTATGCATGATACTTATGATGAAACTACATCTATGCTTGATACTACTGCGCCTCTTGGTGAATTTCTAGATGAACAAATTTCTAAGTCTAGAGAAAGAGAAATTATTGAAACTGAACACGATGATGTTAGTGATGATGAAAATAGGCTTGCTATTCCTCAGGGTCACCTTTTTAATGCTGAATCTACTGAAGCTATTCTTGCTTGCCAGGATAGTCTTGAACGTAATAGGTTGCTAGTTAAATGGAGTAAAGAATCTTTTAGAGGTAGGATGAGACCTGACCCTGCTTTTGCTACTTCACCTATCTGTGTTCCTGATCAGGATTACTATGATTTTTCTGTTGATCCAGATATAATTACTTTGGTTGAATCTGATCCTTTTTATGGCTATGAATCTGAAACTGTTGTGGCACATCTTCGTAAGTTAGATGATATAGCTGCCCTGTTTACTTATAATGAGAGATCGCGCTACCTTTATTTACTCAAAATATTTCCGTTCTCATTAAAGGGTGATGCTAAGATATGGTTTAATTCTCTTGATCCTGGTTGTGTGCAAAGTCCCCAGGACATGGTTTATTACTTCTCTGCTAAATATTTCCCTGCTCATAAGAAACAAGCTGCTTTGAGGGATATATATAATTTTGTGCAAATTGAAGAAGAGAGTCTCCCACAAGCTTGGGGGAGGCTTCTCAAGTTACTTAATGCTTTGCCTGATCATCCTCTTAAGAAACCTGGAATACTTGATATCTTTTATAATGGACTAACTGATGCTTCCAGAGATTACCTGGATAGTTGTGCTGGTTCTCTTTTCAGGGAAAGAACACCGGATGAAGCTGAAATTCTATTGAATAATAGGTTGACAAATGAAAATAATTGGGCATCTCCTGAGCGAACTCCCGAGCCAGCTCCTGAGCGAATTACTGAGCCTATTCCTAAACCAACTCCAAAGAAGAGAGGTGTTCTATTTCTCAGTCCCGAAGATATGCAAGAGGCAAAGAAATCTATGAAAGAAAAAGGTATTAAAGTTGAAGATGTTAAGAATTTACCTCCTATTGAAGAAATACATGGTATTAATTCATCGCCTGTTGAAGAAGTATATGATCTCAATTACTTATTTACTGTAGAACCTCCCGATATCCCGACACGGGTAGTAAAGGTAAATTCTCTCTACAGATATGATAAAACTGAAGTCCCTCCTACTAAAATTGCTAGTCAGTGCTTGGATGAGTTTGATGACTTTATGTTTAAGCAAGATGACTTTAATGCTTATTTTGGTAGACAATTAAAACAGAATACCTTTATGATTAAACGCTTGGGTGATTATATGGCTAATATTAGAGGTGAACTTAAACTTGTTAGCAAACATGCTTCTATGGTTACCACTCAAGTAGAACAAGTACTTAAAGCTCAGAAAGAAGTGCTTAATGAAATGAATAGTAAGAAAAATGATTATGCTGTTAGAGTGGCTAGTAGAACTGGTAGAATGACTCAGGAACCTTTGTATCCTGAAGGCCACCCTAAGAGAATCGAGCAAGATTCTCAGATAAATAATATTGATATGCCTAGTTCTTCTAAAAGGAAGAAAAAGAAAAATGATAGAACTGTGCAAACTTCTAGTGAACCTATTGCTGAACCACCTGATAATCCAAATGATATCTCTATGTCTGATGCTGAAACACAATCTGGTAATGAACATGAACCTAGTAAAAATGTTAATGATGATGTTCATGATGATGCTCAACCTAGTAATGATAATGATGTAGAAGTTGAACCTGCTGTTGATCTTGATAACCCACAATCAAAGAATCAACGTTATGATAAAAGAGACTTTGTTGCTAGGAAACATGGTAAAGAAAGAGAACCATGGGTTCAGACACACATGCCTTTTCCTCCCAAACCATCCAAGAAAAAGGATGATGAGGATTTTGAGCGCTTTGCTGAAATGATTAGACCCATCTTTTTGCGTATGCGATTAACTGATGTGCTCAAGACAAATCCTTATGCTAAATATATGAAAGATATTGTTACAAATAAAAGAAAGATACTGGAAGCTGAAATTTCCACCATGCTTGCTAATTATACTTTTAAGGGTGGAACACCAAAGAAACTTGGAGATCCAGGAGTACCTACTATACCATGCTCCATTAAAAGAAATTATGTTAAAACTGCTTTATGTGATCTTGGAGCCGGTGTTAGTGTTATGCCTCCCTCTTTATATCGTGGACTTGACTTGAATAAGTTGACACCTGAAAGTGCAACTATCCCTAGGTGGTTTTGGTAATTCATAACAACATATAGCTCATTGAGCTAATGCTATTCCAAGACTATTATTTCAGGAAAGCTCAATGAATGGCATGGCATGGATGATGAAAGTGGATCCCTCAAAATACTAAGGAAAAAGGATTGGCTCAAGCTCAAAAGCTCAAGACTCTTCATTTTACATTTTAGTGATCCAAGATCACACTAAGTCTATAGGAAAAGTCAATACTATCAAGAAGGGATGAGGTGTTACTTAATGAGCCTCTTGCTTCATGTGCTTAGTGATATGCTCCAAAACCCTCAACTACTTTCCCACATCCACAAATGACCTAAACCTAAAGCCAAAATCGGTCACACCGATTCTTTCTATCCGGCGCCACCGATTCCAAAAGTCATAGCCACTGCCACAAACCCTAAGAAAATCGGTCTTACCGATAGGGATCTCGGTCTCATAGAGATAGAGTTGCAATCTCTCTGTTTCCCTTCGTAACGTTTCGGTCTAACCGAAGTGAGCGATCGGTCCCACCGAGATTGCAATGTAAACTCTCTGTTTCCTTTCTGTAACATTTTGGTCTCACCGAAAAGAGCAAATCGGTCCCACCGAGTTTACCTAACCAACTCTCTGGAAAGCTTATTACCAAATCGGTCTCACCGAGTTTGTGTAATTGGTCTCACCAAGATTACGTTATGCCCTAACCATAACCGAATCGGCCTCACCGAGATGCATGTCAGTCCCACCGAAAAGCACTAACGGTCACTAGGTTTACTAAATCGGTCCGACCGAGTTTAACGATTCGGTCCCACCGAGTTTGGTAAATTGTGTGTAACGGTTAGATTTTGTGTGGAGGCTATATATACCCCTCCACCCCCTCTTCATTCGTGGAGAGAGCCATCAGAACGAACCTACACTTCCAACTTACCATTTCTGAGAGAGAACCACCTACTCATGTGTTGAGGCCAAGATATTCCATTCCTACCATATGAATCTTGATCTCTAGCCTTCCCCAAGTTGCTTTCCACTCAAACCCTCTTTCCACCAGATCCAAATCCTATGAGAGAGAGTTGAGTGTTGGGGAGACTATCATTTGAAGCACAAGAGCAAGGAGTTCATTATCAATGCACCATTTGTTACTTCTTGGAGAGTGGTGTCTCCTATATTGGCTAGGTGTCACTTGGGAGCCTCCGACAAGATTGTGGAGTTGAACCAAGGAGTTTGTAAGGGCAAGGAGATCGCCTACTTCGTGAAGATCTACCGCTAGTGAGGCAAGTCCTTCGTGGGCGACGGCCATGGTGGGATAGACAAGGTTGCTTCTTCATGGACCCTTCATGCGTGGAGCCCTCCGTGGACTCGCGCAGCCGTTACCCTTCGTGGGTTGAAGTCTCCATCAACGTGGATGTATGATAGCACCACCTATTGGAACCATGCCAAAAACATCTGTGTCTCCAATTGCGTTTAAATCCTCCAAACCCTTCTCTTTAATTTCTTGCAAGTTGCATGCTTTAATTTCTGCTGCCTATACACTCTTTGCATGCTTGCTTGAATTGTATGATGATTGCTTGACTTGTCCTAAAATAGCTAAAATCTGCCAAACTCTAAAATTGGGAAAAGGTTAAGTTTTTATTGGTCAAGTAGTCTAATCACCCCCCCCTCTAGACATACTTCAAGGTCCTACAAGTGGTATCAGAGCTTTGGTCTCCATTTGCTTTGATTTCCATAGATTTTGGTGGTCATAGCCTTGGGTTCACAACCTAGGAGAGTATGGCGTCTAGCGAGGGAAATTATCACCGTAGAGGTCCTTACTTTGATGGTACTAATTTTGCTAGTTGGAAGCATAAGATGAAAATGCATATTCTTGGACATAACCCTGCCGTTTGGGCAATTCTTTGTATTGGCTTGCAAGGTGAATTCTTTGATGGGAGAAAACCGAACCATGAAGGGAATGCGGAAGAATTGAAGATGCTACAATACAACGCTCAAGCCTGTGATATCATCTTCAACTGATTGTGCCCCGAAGAATTTAACAAAATCAACCGTCTTGAGAATGCAAAGGAAATTTGGGATACTTTGATTGATATGCACGAAGGTACCGAATCCATCAAGGAATCCAAGTTGGATGTGCTCCAAAGTCAGCTTGACAAGTTCAAAATGAAGGATGGTGAAGGTGTCGCTGAAATGTACTCTAGGCTTGCACTTATCACAAATGAGATTGCCAGCTTAGGGAGTGAAGAGATGACCGACAGATTCATCATCAAGAAGATCCTAAGATCATTGGATGGAAAGTATGATATCGTGTGCACATTGATCCAAATGATGCCAAACTACAAAAATCTCAAGCCAACGGAAGTCATTGGAAGGATTGTTGCTCATGAGATGTCACTCAAGGATAAGGAGGAACTTCACAACAAGTCAAGTGGTGCTTACAAAGCCTCGAGTGAAGCCCCCACATCATCAAGTGAGAAACAAACCTTCAATGAAGAACTGAGCTTAATGGTGAATAACTTCAACAAATTCTACAAGAGTAGAAGCAAAGAAAGAAGCTCCAAGTCAAGGTCTTATCATGACAAGAGATCTTCTAGTCGAGAGCGCAATTGCTACAATTGTGGGAGACCCGAACACTACTCCAATGAGTGTACGACACCCTACAAAAGAAGAGAAGATTCTCCAAGAAGAAGGAGCAAAAGAGAAGAATCACCACCAAGAGAGAGGAGGAGTAGAGATGATCGTTATGAACGAAGACCCTCACGGAGAAGTAAGGATTCGGAAAGAAAGGACAAGTCATCAAGGAGCTACACAAAACAAAGACATCAAGCTCATGTTGGTGAATGGGTTTCCGGCTCCGACTCCGACAATCACTCCGAGAGAAGCTATCACTCCGACTCCGAATATACTCAAGATGAAGGTGTTGCCGGTCTAGCACTTGTGTCAACCAACTCCTATGACATATTTGACTCACCAAATGAAGGTGTTGGAAGATGCTTCATGGCCAAAGGTCCAAAGGTAACACATCCCGAGTATGTTGATTTTAATAGTGATGAAGATGACTTGCTTGTGGATGATGATTTACTTGTTGACAACTCTAGTGATGAATACTATGATGAAACGTCAATTAATCATGTTAATCAAACAAATGACAATGATAAGGAGAAAATTGAGCTTCTAACTAAAGAACTAAACACTCTTAAGTTGGCTCATGAAACTATCTTCGAAGATCATCGAGAACTTTTAAGGGCTCATGAGAAGTTACGCTTTGAAAAGCTCAATCTTGAGCAAGAGCATGAGTTCTTAAAGGCAATCAATGATGATCTCCGCAAGAAAAGTTCTTCTTACATTGCCAAGCGTTTGCTCTTATCTACTTACATGCCTCAAGTCAAGTCTAGTAACAAGTACAAGAAAGATACTTCCTCTAGTAGTAACAATAATAATGTCAAATCCAATGTTGTTGCTTCTAGTAGTTCTCTTGATTCCACTAATGATTCTCTTAGCCAAGTTACACTTGAGCAAGAAAATAGTTTATTGAAGGGAATTATAGAGAAAGGTGTTTACAAGAGCCTTGCCGGGAGTAAGCAATTCGAGGAAATTGTACGCAAGCAAGGAAGACACCGGAAGAATCAAGGTGTTGGTTTTGAACAAAAGTTCAACGCCAATGGAGTTGAGTGGGAAGAAGATCAATACCCCAAGACAAAGTTTGTTCCTCAACAAGAGAAGTATGATCCTACTTCCTTCAAGGGGACACAAGCTCAAGATGATCTTCCACCACAAGACCACAAGAACAAAGGCAAGGACAAGCTTCAAGAAGAGATTGATGCATTTGAAGAAGCACCTAAAGCCTCGTTCAGTTGGGTCCCCAAGACTACGTCAAGTTCTACTTCATCAAGTACAACTACAACTCCAAGGATTCCCATCAAGATGATGTGGATCCCGAAGAAGAAGAACTAGAGAGTTCTTGAGGGTGACTCCGCCAACATTCTTCACTCATATCATTTTGGCAAGAACAAGTGCAATCAACTTTCACATCTTGCACTAGTTCAAGGAGTCACAAACCCTCATGTTGGTAAGGCAAGGGACAAGGTAACCTAATGTCTTCATGGACATCATCTTGTGTGTGCATCACTCTATGTCTATGGATATTCTTGTTTGTTCCTTGTGGGACTAACCCATGTAGGCAAGTTGAAAGTGCAACTCACTCCAAAGGATTGCTCCAAATGATCTACATCAACATTGAGCATCTACATCTTCAACACCTACATGAAGTCATCATCGACAAAACCCAAGGTTAGTTCATCCCTCTAAGGGGGGATCTCACATCTAGGGGGGCTTAACTCTAAGAATTGAGTCAAAGCAACTCTAATGGTGTGAACACATTAATGCATTATGTAAAAGTGGTAACCCCACTTGAGCTTAAACGATGAGTATGACCTATGATCAAATGTTCTCATTTGACTCCTAAGTCAATATACTCATATATAGATGACCTAGTCATCGCCAATTGTTTGATAGATGCTAGAATTGGTTGTGCATGCTTTGCCACATATTTCATTTGCCATTTTATTGTGTGAGCATGTTGGTGCATATTTTACTCATTCATGGACATCCACTTGTTGTTTTATTTGTTTGGATTCTTTTATTTGTGCCAAGTGGATGGACAAGAATGCCTAAGAACCTTATTTAGCTATCTATGCCTTTCTCGTCTCAAACTCTATTCATGCTACATCACAAAATTTGATCAAGTCAGATTTGAACCACTCTGTGTGAGGAGCACTCGGAGTCCCCGATTCGTCATAGACTTAAACTTCCAAAACCTCTTAGTGATTCTCGGTCTGACCGGTCCTTCCATTTCGGTCCTACCGAGATCATCAAGTTGATCTGAGTTTTCAATCTCGGTGCAACCGATTTGAACTTTTCGGTCTCACCGATTTGTTGTAACTGAACACAGTTATGCATCTCGGTGACACCGAGTTGTTCCACTCGGTCACACCGACAGGGTCGAGCTATATATATAGCCACGGGCAAAATTTTGGAAATTTCTCCGAACCCCTTCGCTCGCGCAATAGCTCGCTCTGCCATCGAAGGTCTCTGGATCGTCTCCTCGTCGCCAGCCGCCTCCTGTCGCTGGTCTCCGCCGCTGTCAACGGTTTTCGTCCCCGCCGTTGCCGCCGTAGCAAGTCCACCGCCAAGTTAGGGTATGGACTTAATCTTTGTGCTATCCACGTCTGATTCCTGGAACATTGTTTTCATATTGATTCTTGCCACGATTGGAACTCTTCTATCCAGCCAAAGTAGTTCATAGATTAGATGTGATTCAAATTTTTAGGGTTAGGTTTCCGCCGAAACCATCTCGGACCCACCGAGTTGAAAAACTCGGTCTCACCGATTTGGCTTATGCCATTGCACTAGTGACTCTCGGTCTGACCGAGAATTACTAATCGGTGCAACCGATTTGAGGATTCTGTGAAACCCTAGCAGTCTCGGTACCACCGAACTGAAACTCGGTCCAACCGAGATCATCAGTTTAGGTTCCAAAACTGCTTCGGTATCACCGAGTTTGAAAATCGGTGGATCCGAAATGCTTTCTGTGGAAAACTAAGACTGAACTTTTGAGTCATTCTTTTGCAAAAACCTCTGCATTTTGTGATGCTCATCTTTTCTATCTCATCTATAACTCTTCACAGGGTCAGCAGTCAGCTTTTGCAGTATGTCCAATCAAGAGGACTGCAGCAGATCAAAAGAGGAGCTGTGGATATGCACCTCAGATTCAAGAATTGATAAACTCAAAGATGGGCACAGGAAAATATTAGTTGGATAAGGAACATTTTCCACTTTATCCAGACTTTGAGGACAATGAGGTTGTCATGAATGAAGATGATCCACAATCATTTCAAGCTCAGGAGAAGAAGGAGAAGGCAAAGAGGGAGAAGGCTGCCAAGATGCCAACTCAAGAGGAGGCATCTGAATATTTCTTGAAAACCAAATAGGAGCAGCTTGGTTACTTGATAGCATCATCTCTGAGGATTGAGAAGGGGTTGGCCACCCTAACTCAAAACTAGGAGAGCCTGGAAAGAATCATGGAACAAAAATTCTATGATCTAGATGTCAAGGTAACTGAGATTCAGTCAGTTGTGGAGCAGCTGCAGGATGACATGGAGGAGAGGAAGGGCAAGACTACCACCAATGTGTTTTCCAGAGTGCCCAGAGCCCAGAGGTCAGTTGCAGTGCCGGTGACAGACACTAGAGCAACAACTTCAGCACCAGCCACTGCCCTACAGTTCCAGTGCAACCAGCTCCAGCACCACCACCAGAAGCCTTCATCCAAGGAGCCATCTCTACACCACCACCAGAAGATCAAGCCTGAGAGTAGATCTAGCACTATGCATTTTCTATGAACTTTTTGGTAACTTGTTGCCAAAGGGGGAGAAAAATGTATAGATCATAGGCTTCGAGAGAGAGAGAGTGTTGCTTTTGTTCTCTCTTGCTTTATTTGGTGGTTTTTCAATCTTTGTTTGCTTTTGGTTGAGATACTATGCTTGTGAGACATTGATGATCATGTGTTTGATCATAAGCTACACTTATGCATGCTTGATATTATCCTATCTATCTTATGTGATCACTCACTATGCTTGGTGATGAGTGCATGTATTCATTGTTTATTATTTTGAGCGCTCCACCAAGATGTATGTGACATGGAAGAGTAACCCATGAGCCTAATTCATTGTGCATTTGCAGTCCAAAGCAAATCTAAAACTATGCACAAATTTAGGGGGAGCTCTTGCTTATCACATACTTCTCAAAGCGACGATGTTATTTAAATTTCATTATCATTTGTCGAACCTTTGATCTATATGTTGTCATCAATTACCAAAAAGGGGGAGATTGAAAGTGCAACTATCCCTAGGTGATTTTGGTAATTCATAACAACATATAGCTCATTGAGCTAATGCTATTCCAAGACTATTATTTTAGGAAAGCTCAATGAATGGCATGGCATGGATGATGAAAGTGGATCCCTCAAAATAGTAAGGACAAAGGATTGGCTCAAGCTCAAAATCTCAAGACTCTTCATTTTACATTTTAGTGATCCAAGATCACATTGAGTCTATAGGAAAAGCCAATACTATCAAAAAGGGATGAGGTGTTGCTTAATGAGCCTCTTGCTTCATGTGCTTAGTGATATGCTCCAAAACCCTCAACTACTTTCCCACATCCACAAATGACCTAAACCTAAACCAAAATTGGTCAGACCGATTCTTTCTATCCGGCGCCACCGATTCCAAAAGTCATAGCCACTGCAACAAACCCTAAGCAAATCGGTCTTACTGATAGGGATCTCGGTCTCACCGAGATGGGGTTGCAATCTCTCTGTTTCCCTTCGTAATGTTTCGGTCTAACCGAAGTGAGCGATCGGTCCCACCGAGATTGCAATGTAAACTCGCTATTTCCTTTTTGTAACATTTCGGTCTCACCGAAAAGAGCAAATCGGTCCCACCGAGTTTACCTAACCAACTCTCTGGAAATCTTATTACCAAATCGGTCTCACCGAGTTTGTGTAATCGGTCTCACCGAGATTACGTTATGCCCTAACCCTAACCGAATCAGCCTCACCGAGATGCATGTCAGTCCCACCGAAAATCACTAACGGTCACTAGGTTTACTAAATCGGTCTGACCGAGTTTAACGATTCGGTCCCACCGAGTTTGGTAAATTGTGTGTAACGGTTAGATTATGTGTGGAGGCTATATATACCCCTCCACCTCCTCTTCATTCGTGGAGAGAGCCATCAGAATGAACCTACACTTCCAACTTACCATTTCTGAGAGAGAACCACCTACTCATGTGTTGAGGCCAAGATATTCCATTCCTACCATATGAATCTTGATCTCTAGCCTTCCCCAAGTTGCTTTCCACTCAAACCCTCTTTCCACCAGATCCAAATCCTATGAGAGAGAGTTGAGTGTTGGGGAGACTATAATGTGAAGCACAAGAGCAAGGAGTTCATTATCAACGCACCATTTGTTACTTCTTGGAGAGTGGTGTCTCCTAGATTGGCTAGGTGTCACTTGGGAGCCTCCGACAAGATTGTGGAGTTGAACCAAGGAGTTTGTAAGGGCAAGGAGATCGCCTACTTCATGAAGATCTACCGCTAGTGAGGCAAGTCCTTCGTGGGCGACGGCCATGGTGGGATAGACAAGGTTGCTTCTTCGTGGACCCTTCACGGGTGGAGCCTTCCGTGGACTCGCGCAGCCGTTACCCTTCGTGGGTTGAAGTCTCCATCAACGTGGATGTACGATAGCACCACCTATCGGAACCACGCCAAAAACATCCGTGTCTCCAATTGCGTTTGAATCCTCCAAACCCTTCCCTTTACTTTCTTGCAAGTTGCATGCTTTAATTTCCGCTTCCTATACACTCTTTGCATGCTTGCTTGAATTGTATGATGGTTGCTTGACTTGTCCTAAAATAGCTAAAATCTGCCAAACTCTAAAATTGGGAAAAGGTTAAGTTTTTATTGGTCAAGTATTCTAATCACCCCCCTCTAGACATACTTCAAGGTCCTACAACACCTACTGAAATATCTTTGCAAATGGCTGATAAATCAATTGCTATACCTGTCGGTATTTGTGAGGATGTGCCTGTTATGGTTGCAAACGTTACTATTCTAACGGACTTTGTTATTCTTGATATTCCCGAGGATGATAGTATGTCTATTATTCTTGGAAGACCTTTCCTTAATACTGCAGGGGCTGTTATTGATTGCAACAAAGGCAATGTCACTTTTCATGTTAATGGTAATGAGAACATGGTACACTTTCCGAGGAAACAACCTCAAGTTTATAGTATCAACTCTATTGGAAAAATTCCATCGATTATATTTGGAGGTTTTGAATTCCCTCTTCGTACTTTCAAGAAGAAATATGATATACTTATTATTGGGGATGTCCATATCCCCGTTGAGGTAACATAGTGTTATTTGAAATTTCTCCCGTTCCATGATTATAGGAATGAGTTTGTTAACAAGACTTGATCAACCTTGTTAGTGGATTCTTTTGATGAGCATGAGATGGATGAAACTAGAAGCACAACCTTCTGTACCCTCTTTATATTTTCTGTTACTTAGTAGAAATAAAGTAAAATAGTATTTTTTTTTTGTCTGTCTCCCGACTTATCTGTGCAATATAAAAATATCCCAAAAATAAAAGTCCTCAGAATGGCATGCCAATTTAATATGATTTTTTCGGGAATATTTGAGGATTTACCATGCAAAAATCACCGCGGGGGGAGCTGCCACCTGGCCACGAGGGTGGAGGGCGCGCCCTACCCCCCTAGGCGCGCCCCCCTGCCTTGTGGGCCCATGGTGGCCCTCCTCCACTTATCCCTGCACCCATCTTCTTCCTCTGTCTCACACAAACCCGAAAAACCAACTCAAGCTCGTGTTCCAGCAACTTTTGCTACAATTTTCGATCTCCTTGCTTAAAGCACCTCTCGCAAAACTGCTTGGGGAGATTGTTCCTTGGTTTGTGACTCCTCCATTGGTCCAATTAGTTTTTGTTCTAGTGCTTTATTCATTGCAAATTTGTGCTGCATAGGTGACCATGTTCTTGAGCTTGCATGTCAAATTTAAAGTGTTCCAAGTAGTTCTAATGCTTGATATATGCTCTAGGCACTTGTATGAGTAGTTGCTATCAGTTTTATTGAAGTTGGTTCATTTTTGTTTGAAGTTACTAAAAATTTCAGAATTATTTTTCAGAGGAAACAATATGCTTAGGAGGATGTTCCAAGGTGGTTCTTCAAGGAAGCAAGGTCCCAGGCTTGCAATGCGTGATGGTGACGAGGAACCACCAAGAGACGCTCCCGTGAGGCCCTATGAATGGTCTTCGGAAAAATTTATGAATCAAGTGGGAATTAAAGAAGAATTCTATGCATATTTGCGTAATGCCGGTCTTAAGGACTTTGAAGCTGATAAATGCCCCCAGTATCGTTACCTCACAAGTTCATTTGTGGGGAGGTTTGATTTTTCATCTTCGCGTAATTCTCCTTCAGTCATGTTTGACCTTTATGACAAATGTTATACCATGGACTTAGAAGATTTCACTCTTGCATGCAAACTTCCATCTTGGGGTAGTATCAGGGTTCCCCCTAAATCTGAATATAGAGACTTTCTTGCTAGAATAATTGTGGGGGAATCTAGACATATAGCGCAGGCCACTATAAGGAGCATTCACTTTCCTGCTATACATTATTTTGCTCTCTTCATTGGTAGATGCATAAATGCTAAGGATGAAGCATGTCACATGTGTGCCCCTGATCTCAGCATTCTCAGAAGCGCTGTGTTAGGGGACCAAGCTTATCATATGGGAGCCATTGTAGCTCGTAGGTTGCATCTTAATAGACATAACGGATATTTCTTTGGAGGAATTTATGCAACCCGCTTAGCTAATTTTCTTGATGTAGACATTCGTGAGGGTGATATGGAGTTACCCCCTTCTTATTTAGATCTTGATTCTATGTTTTCTCACCAGTTCATTGAGAGGACTGGACCACCTTTTCAGTATCGACTAATCTTTAACCAACGGCATGTGGTCCGTGTTGCTCTTCCTACTCCTACCTTCTTTGATTTCCAGGCAAGAGGAAGATATATTATTACCAGAGAGGAGGCAGATGAGTATGAGAGGAGAGCGGAGGCTGCTCGACGCCACGCTACAACTCAGGCGGCGATAGCCGCTGCGTCACAGTACGATCCCAGCTTCACCTAAGCTTGGGGGAGTACGTATTTCCCACCGACATTACATTCATGTTCACACACACTCATTGCTAGATGTCGGTGCTCATACTCTTTCACTGTAATATCCATGCTAGTTTAATTTCTTTTTCTAGCTTTCTTCTTGTGTGTTTGATAAACCTTAAGAAAAAAACAAAAAAAAGTAGTTGTTTATTTCTTTGCTGTAGTAATAATTAAAAAGAAAACCCAAAAATATTTCCCGTTCTTCTTTTTGCTTGTTGGGAGCTTTCCCGTGTAAATAGTTTTTATTTCTTTTCCTTTCTTTGGGGGTCGAGAAGACTATATTGAAAATACTTAGTGGCTCTTATATGCTTTATTGCTTATCTAACTTAGAGCCCATATTACTTGTCTTCTCTCTTGAGTTGAATGCTTGCAGATTCCAGCTTAGTCCAATGCATGTGCACTCTTATTATTATACACACCATTCGGTCGTGCAAGTGAAAGGCAATAATGATGATATATGATGGACTTATTGGGATGAGAAAAGCTGGTATGAACTCGACCTCTCTTGTTTTTGTAAATATGATGATTCATCGTTTCTGATTCAGCTATTATGAAGTAAACATATTTGCAATGACATTCAGAGATTATAGTTGCTTGTGCCATGTTTGATTAGCTATGAGTTATAATGGTTCACCTTGCGTGCCAACATGCTATTAGAATGGTTATGATGTGGTATGATGGGATGGTATCCTCCTTCAAATGAATTGAGTGACTAGACTTGGCACATGTTCACGCATGTAGTTGAATCCAATCAACATAGCCTTCATGACATTTATGTTCATGGTGGATTATATACTACTCATGCTTATATTCGATGTAAATTAATTTTAATGCATGTTTACGACTGTTGTCGCTCTCTCAGTTGGTCGCTTCCCAGTATTTTGCTAGCATTCACCTGTACTAAGCAGGAATACTGCTTGTGCATCCAAACTCCTTAAACCCCAAAGTTGTTCCATAAGAGTCCATATACCTTCCTATATGCGGTATCTACCTGCCGTTCCAAGTAAATTTGTATGTGCCAAACTCCAAACCTTCAAATGAAATTCGGTTTTGTATGCTCAAGCAGCTCATGTGCAACTAGGGCTGCCTATATCTTCCATGCTAGGTGGGTTATTCTCAAGAGGAGTGGACTCCGCTCCTCATTCACGAGAAAGGGCCGGTAACCGAGATGCCCAGTCCCATGATCCAAAAAGATCAAAGCAAATCAAAATAATTAAACAAAACTCCCCCTGGGACCCGTTGAATGTTGGAGGCACTCGTTGTTTCGAGCAAGCCATGGATTGATGCTTGTGGAGGAGGGGGAGTATAAACCTTTACCATTCTGTTTGGGAACTGCCTATAATGCATGTAGTATGGAAGATACAGCCATCTCATAGTTGTTGCGTTGACAGTGAAAGTATGCCGCTCAAAATATAATTTATCTCTATTTCAAAACCGAGCTCTGGCACCTCTACAAATCCCTGCTTCCCTTTGCGAAGGGCCTATCTATTTACTTTTATGTTGAGTCATCACCCTTCTTATTAAAAAAGCACCCGCTGGAGAGCACACTATCGTTTGCATTCATTATAATTGGTTTATTTTGGGTATGACTTGACTGGATCTCTTTCACCATGAATTACAATGTTTAGTCAGTCCTTGATCTTTAAAGGTGCTCTGCATTTATGTTTTGCGGTCTCAGAAAGGGCTCGCGAGATACCATTTTGTTATATCATGTTATGATTATTTTGAGAAAGTGTTGTCATCCGAGTTTTATCATTATGGCTCGCTACCTGATTATATTATTGATATGAGTAATTGTGAGACCTACGTGTTATTGTGAGTATGGTTAGTTCATAATAATTGCTGAAACTTGAATGCTGGCTTTTCATGTTTACAACAACAAGAGCAAACAGAGTTTGTAAAAGTTTTTCTTTTTCTCTTTCAGTTTGTCAACTGAATTGCTTGAGCACAAGCAAGGGTTTAAGCTTGGGGGAGTTGATACGTCTCCGTCGTATCTACTTTTCCACACTTTTGCCCTTGTTTTGGACTCTAACTTGTATGATTTGAATGGAACTAACCCGGACTAACGCTGTTTTCAGCAGAATTGCCATGATGTTGTTTTATGTGCAGAAAACAAAAGTTCTCGGAATGACCTGAAACCCCGCGGAGTATCTTAGAATAAATAATAAAAAATCCTCGCCAAAGATGAAGACCAGGGGGCCCACACCCTGCCACGAGGGTGGGGGCGCGCCCCTCCCCCCTGGGCGCGCCTCCCTACCTCGTGGGCCCCCTGGATGCCCTCCGACACCAACTCCAACTCCATATATTGGCTTTCAGGGAGAAAAAAATCGAGGAGAAAGTTTCATCGCGTTTCACGACACGGAGCCGCCGCCAAGCCCTAATCTCTCTCGGGAGGGCTGATCTGGAGTCCGTTCGGGGCTCCGGAGAGGGGGATTCGTCGCCGTCATCGTCATCAACCATCCTCCATCACCAATTTCATGATGCTCACTGCCGTGCGTGAGTAATTCCATCGTAGGCTTGCTGGACGGTGATGGGTTGGATGAGATTTATCATGTAATCGAGTTAGTTTTGTTAGGGTTTGATCCCTAGTATCCACTATGTTCTGAGATTGATGTTGCTCTGACTTTGCTATGCTTAATACTTGTCACTAGGGCCCGAGTGCCATGATTTCATATCTGAACCTATTATGTTTTCATAATATATGTGTGTTCTTGATCCTATCTTGCAAGTCTATAGTCACTACTATGTGTTATGATCCGGCAACCCCGAAGTGACAATAATCGGGACCACTCCCGGTGATGACCATAGTTTGAGGAGTTCATGTATTCACTATGTGCTAATGATTTGTTCCGTTTCTCTATTAAAAGGAGGCCTTAATATCCCTTAGTTTCCAATAGGACCCCGCTGCCACGGGAGGGTAGGACAAAAGATGTCATGCAAGTTCTTTTCCATAAGCACGTATGAATATATACGGAATACATGCCTACATTACATTGATGAACTGGAGCTAGTTTTGTGTCACCCTATGTTATGACTGTTACATGACGAACCGCATCTGGCATAATTATCCATCGCTAATCCGGTGCCTACGAGTTTTCCATATACTAGTTTACGCTTATTTACTTTTCCGTTGCTACTGTTACAATCATTACAAAATACCAAAAACTTTACTTTTGCTGTCTTTACTTTTGTTACCGTTACCACCACTATCATATTACTTTGCTATTAAACACTTTGCTGCAGATACTAATTTTCCAGGTGTGGTTGAATTGACAACTCAGCTGCTAATACTTAAGAATATTCTTTGGCTCCCCTTGTGTCGAATCAATAAATTTGTGTTGAATACTCTACCCTCGAAAACCGTTGCGATCCCCTATACTTGTGGGTTATTGGTCCACACTTTGTTCTCATACATGGATCCCGTCTCAGATTTCATGGTCTCAAGCCATTTCGCGGAATCTGGGCTCATCATCCCTTCCTCATAGTTCATAGGTTCATCATGGTCTAGTAACATGACTTCCAGAACAGGATTACCGTACCACTCTGGTGCGGGTCGCACTCTGGAAGACCTATGAGGTTTGGTAGTAACTTGATCTGAAGTTTCATGAGCATCATCATTAGCTTCCTCACTAATTGGTGTAGGAATCACTAGAACTGATTGATGCGATGAACTACTTTCCAATTCGAGAGAATGTACAATTACCTCATCAAGTTCTACTTTCCGCCCACTCACTTCTTTGGAGAGGAACTCCTTCTCTAGAAAGGATCCATTCTTAGAAACAACGATTTTGCTTTCGGATCTGTGATAGAAGGTGTACCCAACAGTTTCCCTTGGGTATCCTATGAAGACGCACTTCTCTGATTTGGGTTCGAGCTTATCAGGTTGAAGCTTTTTCACATAAGCATAGCAGCCCCAAACTTTAAGAAATGACAACTTTGGTTTCTTGCCAAACCATAGTTCATAAGGCGTCCTATTTAAAGTGAATGCAACCTTCTCTAAAGCATAACCCCAAAACGATAGCGGTAAATCAGTAAGAGACATCATAGATCGCACCATATCTGTCGGGAAACGAACACTTATGGGATCAGGGAGATCCCTTCTACGGTTGGCGGGGAGAGGAGCTGCATGAAGAGCGGGTCTAGCGGTCAGGCACGAGGCGATTTTTACCCAGGTTCGAGCCGCACTGGTGCGTAATACCCTAGTCCTGCTTGTGTATATATTCTGTGTTCTTGAGTTCTTGAACTAGCTGTGGTGCATGCCTAGCTCAAAAAGTCTGAATCCCCTCTTAGTATGCCACGAGCCTCCCTTTATATGTCAAAGAGGTTGCCACAGTGGCACAAAGAAGGTGGAAAGTATCTACAATGTACATACTTATCGCGGGTGTCGTAGGACAAACACATTTAATGCGCTACCTACATGCCCTCTCACTTTATCGGGGACGGCAACAAAAGTTGTCCCGTCCGTCGTTGCCCTTCCTTGCCTTGACACGCGTCCAGGCTAACGAGGCATGCAGTTCCATGCTGGCTAGCTAGCTGTTGTGTTGGCGCGATGGTAGAGCCTCCACAAAGATCTACATGTCACCACGCAGGCGTCTGCCTAGTTGGCAAGCTGGTCATCGCACTAGAGTGGTGGTGGGGTGGCAAAACCTTGTCGGGCGTGGGCTTGGTCGCCGCCCCGCAATCATCTCCAGCAAGGCTTGCCGGGGGTCTTCGTCTTCTGGTCCCACATCACTACAAAAAAAATACACTCCCGTGATGATACGTGTTTGTCACAGTAGGTCGTGTTTTTTGTCATGCATGTACATCCATGACAAATTTATGACAGAATCAAGATAGTCATACCTGTGCTGTCATAGAAGTGTTCCATGACATTACCAAAATTATCATCACGGAAGTGTCCACTTCCATGACGATAAATCGCGCGTCACAGAAGTGCTTTCGTCAAGGGTGAACAACACGTGGCATCCACCGTAACGGAACGTCGTTAAGCTATCTGGTCGGATTTTGGCTCCGATAACCCATTAACAGCCCCGACCAATGGGAAATTTCCACGTGTAAAATTCTGATTGGCCGAAGGGAACACCTGTCATCTCGTTAGTGGGCCAGATGTCGCCCGTCCATTGGAGGAGACATGCCTATGGTACGTTGACATGTGGCTGGGCCCAACAGAGGCCCATATTGGTTAAAAAGGCCGGCCCAGTCAAAGGCCCGTAGAACTTAATCAGGTACTAGTGGGCCAACCCAATAAAGGCCTACTTAATAAAGGCCCATTTATAGCCCGAAACTAGATCTGGCCCGTTAATTGTTCGCCCAATATTTGGGCCCATTTACGGCCCGAAGCCAGATCTGGACCGTTAATTATTCGCCCAATATTTGGGCCCATTTGCGGCCCGAAGCCAGATCTGGCCCGTTAATTGTTCGCCGAATATTCGGGCCCAACTACAGCCCAGTGACTTTCGGCCTGTTAGAGGCCTGATGTAGACATGGGCCCATTTCATCCCGGTGTGACTTTCGGCCTGGGAATGGCCCGTGCTGCCCCTGGGCCATATATGGTCCGACGGGACATCAGGCCCACTAACGGCCCGTGCTAAAGGTGGCAACAGTTAAGCCCAACGTGACTTTGGGCCTGTTAAAGGCCTGTCGCGTAATTTGGCATGTTGATGCCGGTACTAAGCTTTCGGCCTCTTAAAGTCCCATGATATCAGTGGGCCAACTAAGGCCCGAGATATGTTTCGGCCTGGTAACGGCCCGTGAGCCAACTGGGCCCATAACGGCCCAGTCTACATTTCGGCCTGCTGAAGGCCCGTCGACGACTAGTGAAAATTGAGTCCCAACATGCATTTTGGCCTGCTAAAGGCCCGTGGTTTCATCTCGGCCGTAACAAGCCAGTACAATATTCAGCCTGTTAATGGCCCAACGCTACCTGGGCCAAACTAAGCGCTGGGTCGACAAAAGGTCCAACTAAAATATAGGCCGGTGTAAGTTTGGGCCTGGCGCAATGTGTGAAGGCCCCAATCATTCGGGCCCAAGAAAGACGCGGGCCGGCCCAATTGTGGCCCGCTAAAAACCTGGCCCGTTATCGAATGTTTCGGCCCGGTCGACTACATCTGATTTTTTTCCAGATAGCGAATGATGGCAGTAACTAGTAGGAATTAAGAACAAACCTACTCTATGCAATAAATAAATTACGGCATAGTAAATAAGAATAAACCTACACTATACAATAAAGGATTTAAGGTATATTACATCCACTGGGCATCGAAGTTCGCCACCAGTGATCATAAAGCGCAACCAAGAAGCAGATTACAAAAACTGGGCACCATTGCAGCGTAACAAAATAATACTAAACCGAGACCACTTCCAAGACAGTTCAAGAAAGGTTAGCCTTGCGGGGAAACTGCTGCGCAAGCTGCTGAGCAAGGCTGTGAGACCGGCCTAGCATGTCGGTCATAGCTTCCAGGTGTAGCTGTTTAGCGATGAGGTTCTCATTGGTGTTCTCCGCAATCTTTCTTAGAGATAGGACTTCAAGTCAAAGTTGACTTGTAGAATGCCTTTCTGCTAGAACTTGGGACTTAAGAAGTCGAACTGATTCAGACAACGAATTCTGTGAGCTTGTCTGACTGTTAGTCTCAAGTAACTTGAACACTACATCAAGACAAGACTTTGGGGTTGTCTCGCTATCTCAAGATGTTTTGCCTTCTTTGCTGCAATATATGTTGGGTTTGTCTCACAGCCTTCAGCGGACTTGTGCATGCCGTCAGGCATATCACCCTGAAACAAAGCAGAGAGATGACAGGTTTTGCACGTGTATAAACAAAGATGATAATCGTTCTGTCAATTCTATCCAATTTCAAATTAGAAAATAAAGAGTAAGTTCAAAATATCAATAGCATAATTTGGCATTGTTCATAATGCGGGGAGCTTCACCACACTACTGGATTACCATGTCAACATAACAAGCATAGATGAAGGGCAAAGAAAATCATTGTATCTATTTTGGATAATGTGCATGGCATGTTGTTCATATCATCAGCCACATCAGTAAGATAAAACAGGAGATGACAAGGTGCAAACGTGGGCTGCTTCACCACACACTGGATTATAGATCCACAAAACAAAGCATACATATAGGGAGTATTAAGTAATGTGCATGGTATGAATAAGAAATTTGGTTTTACAAGTAAAACTTAGAACTTACAGTTCTTATGAACATGCATTTTGGTAGAAACAGCAAACTAAACAATAGTAAACGATAGGGAGTATGAGAAAATTAAAGAGCAGTTGAGGATAAAGGCTTTAGAAGGACTGACTTACATTAACAGTTAACACCGGCTTTATAATGCCCTTCTCCATGCCAAGGGAAGGATAACTCAAGAATTTCAGCACAGAATCTTCTTCATAAGCATTGCTTGTACTCTACATTTTGTAGAGAGTAATTATAGATATGATAATACTGGAAGGGGTAGAGGATAATGAAGATAAGATGCAGATTGATGCTACATAATCAACTACCAATCCCTGGAAGTACAAGCGTTACAGGACAAAATGTACTGACAAGAGCAATGGGCTACACTTCTGCACTGGCATTGTCTGTGTATTCTACTTGTTAGTAAGATTAAATATAGATCTGATCTTTTTTAGTAAATGGTGGGCGAGGGAGATAAGATGCAGAATGCTACAAAATGAACCAATCCCTCTTCCCATAATACAAGAGTGTTTTGAACACTGGTGTACTGTACAAAACGTTCTTATATTATGGGACAGAGGGAGTAGCTGTTAATGTAAGTATAGTGATAGACCACGTTCAGTCCTTACAAGAGGACTGCAGAGCTAAACCTCTTCAAAAGCATTGGGTTCATTCTAAATTTGTGTAAGAGTCCATTCGGATCTTATAATGTCCACCAAATGGACGATTACGAGGCTAACATGTGCAGTGATGCTACATAATCAAACAACTATGAAAGTAAGTATGGTCATACAGGGCAAGAGGTACTCACGAGAGCAATGCAGTGTGCAGTATAGTTGCGAGATTCTGTGGTCCCTTGAGAATGAATGTTCTTCTACTAACAGTTTTCGTACAAGTGAGACATTAAGGCAAATGCAGAAATGTAGTTCAAATTGTGATGTGATATCATAGACAGTACCTTACGCTGCAGCCGAGACCAATGTGTAACAAGATTATTCCAGTCACCGTCGGATAAATGTAGCACCGAAGACTTTACAGAAATTTCGTTCAGAGGCTTGCCATCGAAGTGTGCTTGCCTCAGGTAGGAACGATACTTCATCAACAAGTGCTTGAAAAGCGCAACCAACTCTTGCTCGTCATCACAATCCAGTTTGCTCCTGCCTATTTAAAAGAATGAAATCTTGTGTCTTCTGTTAGCAGAAACATATGCAGTAATGACCATGAATAACATTAGTACATTACTTACGCGTAAGTTGCGGAGGAAGACTGGAAATTGTTCTGTGTTTGCGGTATAATATTTCCATGAAGGAAAGATGCGCACAAAGTTCCTGACAACAACATAAGCTTCGTCTTCTAAACTGGGAAGAAATAGAACAGGGGTCCTATTTGCTGCAATTGGGGCTCTCTCTGGTTCGAAAAGGGATTTGGCAACTGGATTTGGTGTACTCTTTGTTGGAATGGGGGTTTTGCGTCATACAGCTGGTGCTATGTCAACTGGCATAATCATACTGTTTGCTGCAGTTGGGGTTTGCTGAGTTGGGGCATCAGAAATGACCAGTGTAGTAGGGCTAGAGTCTGCTAGAGTTGGGGTATTTTGTGGGTCAGGTGATATTGCAACTACACCTAATGGGCTATTTGATTTATCAGGTGCCACTACCTTCTCCAAATACTTTGCTTGTGCTCCTCCAGGATCAGCAATCACCCTCTTCCTTTTGAACGTCTGATACACAAGAACAACATTTGAATGGATAAATATGGTATGATGACAGATGGAATATGTACTTAAAATGGATAGGTAGGGCGTATTCACATACACAATGTGTAAACTAAGCTAATGGCAGTTCAACAAAGTAGAAGCAATGCAAAGCATCAGTTACAAGATATGTACGAGCAATGTAACCTTGGAAAGTTAGAGCAAGTACCTTGATGGGTGAATAAGATAGGGCATCTTCCTCTGACTCCTCCACTAGGGAGCTACGTTAACTTAGGTCTCCCTCTAGCTCAGAATCACTGCTAGGATCATATTCTGAGCATGAATCTGTAGGTGGAGAGCATTTGCATTGCATTGCATCCAGACTTGATTTCAGTCCCTTAATGCCAAGTTTGACAGCCATGGCATTGTTCTGCTTTATTCTTTTCATGCGCGCAAGCTCATAATCATTATGATGCTGTTCAGAATCTGAGATTCATGAAAACATAAAAAGTAGTCAGATTATCTATGGAATGCATTGCGGATTCAACTCGGAGCGTGTCTCCCTATAAACCCCTGCATATGCAAAGTTCACCTCCCCAACCGTGCTGACCAGACCACACACAGAAATACAAACCCCTTATGTCTCTATAACAGGCAGGCACACATTTCAAAACTGAACTAGGAACATTAGAATCATATGAAATTCGTATTTGAACAAATAAACTAAGCAATTATGAGCGGCGTAATGTTTAGCTTCAAGGGTGGAGTGTTGGTAGTGCGACACAAAGCAAGTAGGCAAATTGTATTCCATGTAAAAGATCAAAACCTATGTAAAAGCTAGAAATGACACTTTCTTTCTATACAATGCAGTGTTCGTTACCCACACATGATGGAAGAGATCACATAGAGAAATACTATTCACTTAGGTCTACGGTTCCAGTATTTAGAAACAGGGTGGTCCACCCTAAAAGAATATTCACAACAAATATGACAAGGCAAGCATAGATGTAGTGAATCAATCATTTAATTGTGAGCTTATTAGGACAAGTATGCAGAATTGTAACTGCAGTAAGAGACCATCCAAAATCTGAATGAAGAAGTTTGTCTGGAACTTATTGTTTGCAACTAATCGACGTGAATAATTGGATATTATATCAGATGAGTAAGAAAGAGAAGTAAAATTGTCAACAAACCTGGCTTGCAGTAGTAATCTGGGTCAATGTCACTACGACCAACAATCCAAAATGACTAGTTTTTGTTCCGAGGGCCGGAATTTTGAAAACCCTATGAACTTTAGAGGTACTAAAGATTACCGAAATACAGCTAAACCATTAAGTGTAGGTAGCACTGAGCACACAACAAACCCTAATAACAGTCCTGCCTAATGAGTAATGAATCAATTAGAAAATGGGTGATGAGGAGTGGCTGCTGAGTGTTGAGGACATATCTCAGGATAAATCGGGTTGGCTTGGTGGGTGTTGCACGCCTGAGCCCTGAACGGACTGGGAAGGTAGGCGCGGTGGCGCGCCCGGGCAGCGGTGACGCTGTTGGGCGAGCGGCTCCTGGCCTCCTATTAGTCCGACGTCTCCTCCTAGAGTCATGTCGTCTGGGGACGGCAAGTCGCCGGTGAGGCAGGCGGCTGGGGGCGAGTAGAGATCGGAAGCGTGCAGCAGAACAGAGGGGAACCGGGGCCTGGGACGACCCAAAATCCCAGGGTGGGCCGGCCCACCATGGGCACCCTGTAGAGATACACACCCGAGCGGTGAACGTGCATTTTCAAAACTAATTTAGGAACATTTAGCTAACCAATTAAACAACTCTGTTTTAATAATATCAGATTCGTATTTGAACATCTAAGCTTGTTTAGCTTGATGCGTGGAGCAGTGTTATTATGACACGAAGCACCTATTCTGATCGTATAGTGATCATAAAAGGGGGAAACTCTAAGCATATTTTTTTAGCAAAAGAGGGTTTCCCCTCCGATTTCCATTAAAGAAACCACCATGGAACCAACATGATCAATTAAACCCTAAGTATGACCAATTAAACCGTATTATGGATGTGCCATGGCAGATTTGAAGCTGCAAACTAGATAAATGATATTTAGCATCCATTGTTTGCTTCGAACTAAGAACTAAATTCTAAGAGCTGAAAAGAAAGTAGAGTAACCAAGTTAAGATCTATTTTCTGGTTGAGACCAAAAAGTTCAGGAGATATGAAGTACCACCTCTCTTGCGGCACCGTGTAGGCATCGGGGGTGCGATGGCTGTCGGTGGCGTTGAAGCAGATCTGCGATGGTAGACGCGTGCATCGGAGGATAAGTCCCGTTGCGGTGGAAGAGAAGGTCGTGTGAGCGGCCCCGGCAAAGAGGATGACGGCGCCGATGAAGTCAGAGGATACGATGCAAGGCTATTGGTCCATCGCCGTGGATGAGAAACGTCCATCTCTAGCAGTGGATGACGCGGTCTTGGTAGGCGCTCCGGCATGGTGGAGGACGGTGGTGATGGATGTGGTGGAGGACGGCGGCGATGGATGGGGTGGCGGACGGAGGCTGGTGTGGGGATGGGGTGTTCTAGCGCGGACGGTGTATGAATGGGGAAATGGAGGGAGAGGTACGGGGAACCATGTTTTTGGGACACGCCTGTCTGAAATATGGGAAAGTTACGAACTTAGCCCCCGTTTAAAATTTGGATGTCTCGTCGGTTGGGGATAGGACGGTAATCTCGCATCTCGCCAATATTTGCCCAGAGCGATTTCGGGCGAGGAGAGGGTGGTTGGCGCCCATGGTTGGCGCCCATGGTGTATGAACGGGGCTGATAGGTAGGGCGGTTGTGTCACGTCTAAGTGAAGTTACAAACCTGCCCCTATTGAAAATATTTGCCTACATCGATTTCGGTCGAGTCGAGTTTGTTTTGCCGCCCACCGTGTATGAATGGGGAATGGAGGGAGAAACAGAGGTCTTTCGGATGAGCTTGAATCAAATGTGTTTTGTCGCCCATGTTTGACGCCCACCGTGTCGGAATGGGCTCAGAGGAGGGTGTGTCACGTCTAATTGAAGTTACTAACCTACCCATATTTAGAGCAGTGGAAATCGGGCTGATGGATTGTCCGTGTAATGGGTAGACAGTAATTTCCATCTCCCAAACACTTGGCTTCGGGCAGCCGACGTGGGAGTGGAATTTTGCTGGTTGTTTCAAATTTTGGGACAATAAGCATCCACGTTTACCCTGGCAACTAAATTCGAATCCATTTTGTATTCCTATATGAATCTTTATAAATCATTCTATGTGTTTTTATATATCTTCAAAAGGACGACAAAGATGTATTCCATTGTCATATATGAATATGGTTTACAAATGCTGATACTCAAATTCAGAAACTAGTATCCAGTTTAAGGTGAATTCGAATATTTGGAACACTTCATGTCCAACTCAAATGTCACACGCAGCATAATGTGTACTCCCATTTAGATATGTACACAAGCGATGTATCAAGATTCAAATACCGAGTCAATCAACCAAGAATGTACAGAACTAACAGAGATATAAACACTTATAGAGTATATGGATCAATAATATCAACTAACATACATAAGCCAGGCCGATGTACTTTTTTTTTGGCTACAACAACATCTTTTTTTAGCCAGCATCTTGGCCCTTTCCGATGCGTGCCACTTATGGTCCATCTATACTACTACTATTGTTGAATGCACATTCAGCCCGATTGTCATATTTGTAGGTCTGGCACAGCAATCCAAACGAAATGTCTCCGAGTCTTATCAATTAATACAGACTTGTGCTCAAATAAAATTACAAACCAAAAAACAAAAAAACAATTATTACATGATCTCTAAAACAAATGGTTTGATTGATTACATGAACAGACAACACAAAGGTTATTCAACTATGGAAAGAACATTTCACCTATGATTTACCAAGTAGGAATTTAATTTCCTTTTTCCTTCAGGACCTTAACAATCTGGTCAGTCTCAGCTTGCTTCGTTTCGAAATCCACCAAATATTTAATGGTTGTCTTGAGTACTACTTGTGATTGTGTTGTTTGCTTCCTCAACATGTCAACTTCATCTCTAAGTGCAGAAGCAGAATCTCTTTCTACCACTAGTTTAGCCTCTAGAGCATCAGCAGTTGGCAATTCATAATGCACGATTAGGCCGGTGCCACTGCTGTGGGATGATGCAACGTCCATGGGGACCTCGCTCTTTGATCATGGGCTAACCTGTTTTGCCATTAAAGTTCCGATTGGATTCAGAAAAGTTGAAGTTAGCAAAACATCTCAACTGGGAGTTATAATAGCAAACCAGTTAAACAAACAAGGAATTAAAGAGTTTCAATTGGATGCTGAAAAGTACTCCCTCCGTCCCATAATGTAATACGTTTTTTAACACTATGCTAGTGTCAAAAAACGTCCTATATTATGGGACGGAGGGAGTAGTTATTAACATCATTGTAACCCGCTGTTGCAGCAGCAAAACAGTTAAAAAACAAGTAGAGTTAAGGCAAACAGGTAATTCTTAACAGTAAGTATCAAACACATAGATAGGCGCAGTCTACAATATGATTAACAGGTTGTGCCATTATGTAATCAGTAGCAAACTAAATTAACCCAAGCAACGTAATTGAACAATTTTGCAATAAGTGGCTAACTAAAATTCTGAGAAGCAGGTAACTGAACTTACGCTAGTTCTTTGTACGGGCACACTGCAACTTCTTTTTCGCTTACAAGGTTGTACAAATGAGTCCATGGCATCAATTGCTTGGATACGCAGTCCCAATACTTCTTTCTTCCCACACTGCATGGGTAAGTCGAATGGTTAATCTGGTAAGATGGTGCATCCTTGATACGTTATATGAGGACGTGTAGTCAGACTAGTTGTAGCCAAACACATCACACTGGCTTTTACTGTATATTTCATGCGATTACTTTTGGCATATCAAGATCTAAGCAATCTACAATAGGATGAAAAGACTGGCATCCTTCACATTATTGGCGAACTAAGTTCATAGAAACAAGCAATTCAACCATTCTGTGGGTAAACTATCCAATCATACATGCAAAAAGGGGCGACGCCACCATAGGGGCTGGTATGGGCGGCCGCCTCAGGTGGCTGGAAAGTGTGCACCTAGTTTGAGTCGTCCAGGTTGGCCCATGCTAGTTTTGTTCGTCCCAACGCACGAGCAGGCAATGTAAAAAATGAAGAAAAATGTTTCAATTTGGATGGGCCAATAACATAAGTGCAAGGCAGGCCCTATAGCAGGCTCGTGGCCAAACGAGCGCCTCCCATATCGATCGACGGCAGGAAAAATCCCAATTCATTCGCTCCAGCCTCCAGTCTGGTTCACTCGTAACCTAGCCGTCGCTGGACAGACCGACACAGCACTTCCTCGCGCCCTCGTTGGAGGGCGGTCGTCGGGCTTCAAGCGAACGGAAGGACAAGAAGATGAAGATCCAACCCTGGGTGTAGCCTGTGTGGGAGGCAGCGGTGGCAGCACGGGCATGGCATCGAGCTTGCGCAAACGGACAGTCGCAGCTTGCAAGAGTAGCATGCGCAACAAGCAGGTACATCACATCCCTGATTATATCTAATTCAACTCTTCAATTTCTGGCCAATAGTTAAACCTGACGGTGTTGTAAAACTGCTTGTATGTAGGGAATCTATGAGAAAATGAAACCAATTTCTACTTATTTTATAACTCCCCCAATCAATACTGAACTGACTGAATCTGATGTATCTAATCAAGTTTCCGGTGCAAACATACAAGCTCATGTTGTTCTTGAGCCTTAAGTGTCTAATGAACAGACTGCTAATGAAGGATTTGATGCAAACATTTTACATGCTCCTGGTGATGAACATATAGTGTCTAATGAGGGATCTAATGCAAGCATTTTGCAAGCTCATTGAAGGATTTAGTGTCAAATGATGATCTACTATGTTGAGAGAGACAGAGATTTGCAGGCATTGATGACAAGCAAATTATAGTGCATTTTCATAGCTTGAGGAAACATTGAGGCCATCTACTAGAAAGTCCCCGTATCATGACAACATAGCATAAATACTTTTCTAATTTGTTGTTTGAAACTATTGGCATACTTGTGCAGGATAGATATATTGATATGCAGTTTGCGCACTGGTTATACATGCAATTACACTTTGATATTTTCAGCCAGAGAACGAATAATTCAAGCAGGTACATACCATGTTTGTAGTCCTTGTACACCATGTTGCATTTTGTGTTTTTTGGTGCTTGCATCATTTAGTGTTTGTAATCTGAACTACTTTGGATCATTAGCTAGTTTTCAAAGTGCATGTAGCTTGACATTTCTCAAGTTATGTTGATTTCCGGAGTGCAAGTGCCTTCGTATTTTTTAAGTTAAATGTTTGCCCTTGGTAACTTGAATTCGTGGATCGGCCACTGCACAGAAATCATACACGAATGCCAGTATGAATTAAATGAAATGCAGGGACTTATGCTAGCTCGTTGCACAGGCTCACTTCAACTCTGCTTGCGCTTGGGATGTTCCATGTACAAGTCCATGTTACCACTTGCTTGGATGTGCAGGCCTTGTGCTCCTTGCATCCCCCTCTGCATTTTTGACACGGTGAATGGTTGAACAAATAAGAGGAATCGACCTTGATGTTGTACCGGAGGACAGATACTTACAAGGTTATACGGGTGTGCAGGATGTGTACCAGATCCCGTAGCCCCGTCATGCTTCGCTAAAAATGGATTTGCTTGTTTCAGATGATATCTCCAAAAGAAATAAGAGTTAAAGTCAGAGTTTCATAGGCTTGTAAGCTAAGAGAGCAGTGAAAGGATATCCAAACATCATCGGAACAGTGCACAAGGGAGTGATGTGTGGATACCTAGTTCGGGCCGGTGTTTGGGCATGCTCGCCTAGCTAGAGTGCGGGTCACTTTAGAGCCGTTGAGGGTGATGCGCTGGCGTTGGCTGGCCGCGCACGGATGCAGATCTTGAGTGGCAGCGGAGCGCTACGATGCGGTGGACGAGACCGTTGGTGAAGCCCCAACGGCCTCGGGGGGCGGAGGTGCGACGATGTGCTCGGTGAAGTAGCCCCGGTGAGTTGGGAGACGGCGTCGGTGAAGCGCACCTGATGCGGTGGAACTCGGCGTCTGTGAGGCACGTCAGTTGCGGCGGCCGACGTTGTCGGTGGACCACCCGGTGCGGTGGACGAGGGCATAGATGAGGTAGCTCCGGTGCGGTGGTGAAGCGCGACCATCGTCTTCGTCGTCGTCGTCCGGCACAAAGGTGCGGAACGGTGGGGAAAGAGACGAGACGAGGGGAGATTCGAGCGATGGTGGTTAATTAGGGATTTGAGCAATCTGGGCGCGGAAGGGGACGGTGGAGAAGAGAGATTTTGCAGGGCTGGAATTGGGGCCGCCAAATATTTCAATCCGAAATGTGGAAGCGAAAACTTATATTGGTGTCGTCCTTTTTTGGGGGGTGGGTGGGTGGCTAGGTGCTACGTGTCCGTCCGACACACGCGACCACCCCGACAGGACTATGCTTCACCTGCCTTTGTGTCCATGACATGTGGGCCCAACAGGTGGCTGGCCCACATGTCAGTCACCTAAGGGCAGTTGCCTTTAAGGCACCGAAGCAGCGCCACCCCGACATGACCCTGGTCTGCCTAGTGCGCCTACATTTGAGAATGCAAATGAATCTTCTTTCATTTGCAATAGGAAACTGTATGTATTACCATGCCCGTGTTTTCCTTGCAATAATTAGTCATTCGAAACGAGATACTCCATCCGTTCACTTTTGTAAATCGTTTTAGACAACTTAAAATGAACTGTTTTGCACATTGTGTGAAATGTCTTCAAGGTCTTATAAAAGTGAACAGGGGAAGTACTATAAATTAATTAATGAGGAGTTATTTGAAAAAAAATCAAAACGGTACCCACGCTAACGTGGATTAGAGTGTGTCACATAATTAGTTATTTGAATTAGAGTGTGTGTCACGTAGTTAGTTATTTGAATTAGAGTGTGTGTCACGTAGCGATCTCCAATTCTAACGTGGATTTCGCATTTCACTATATCCACGCTACTTTTTTAATACAAATTCATATGTATATGATGAACACCATGGTAGTGAGAAAACTTTTGGATGGATTCAAACATATGACCTACAAAATAGCACAACAAATTGAGCCAATGTCACTTTTTGAAACTTAGTATGCCACGAATTCGAAATAATTACCCGTATGCCTGGTCCTCGGTTCAAATCTTACAATGTACACCGAATTGAAACATCGATATTAAGTCTCGTACTATGTACATTC
>NC_041383.1:438188008-438193509 GCF_002162155.2 Triticum dicoccoides
CGCACGGCGGGCCACACTCGCTCAATCTCGCTCTCTTTATCCGAGTCTCGTTTAACCTCGTTTTCTTTCACACACAAATGATATATCTCCCTGTTCGGGCCTCGATCGACACACTCTATACTCTCTCACGCAGATTGTCTATCTAGGTCAGTCCATCCAAGCCGCCGCCACTCTTTCGACCTCATGGTGGGCCATGCTCACTCAATCTCTCTCTCTCTCTCTCTCTCTCTCTCTCTCTCTCTCTCTCTCAATCTCTCTCTGTATGTCTTGATTTACCTCGCTCTTTCTCGGACAAAAACGATATATCACCATGTTTGAGCCCAATTCGACCTATTCACATTGTATACTCTCTCACGCACATCGTCTATCTAGGTCACTCTCTCCAACCGTCTCACTCTTTCGATCGCACGGCGACCCTATGTGATCGGTTGACCTTGCTTCCTCCCACGCACAAAATATATCTACACGTCTGTGACTGGATCATCTCTCAAGCTCTATCTTACAGCCCTCACCCTTACCAAAAGCTCAATCGGACAATATCTCTCCGGAGCATATATATTGGTTCAATGAATGTCGGACCACACTCACTTTGTCTCTCTATCTATATGTCTCTCGATTGACCTCGCTTTCTCATACCGTATCTTCCACGCGTTGAAGCTACTACCTCTCCATCCCTCGCAAAGCCGGAGCTATTTACATTGCGAGGGGCACTCCAACCTTGGATTAATTTGTGTAGGCATTTATTCCGGTCGGTTTAGATTATATTTTCGTAGCATTCGGTCCACAACTACTCCAAACACCGTTGCAACCAACGCAACTCCCCTAGTTGATTTCCCTCTGGCTCGGTCATCGCTATCTCGCACGTCCTTTCTCGCCTTCAATGTTGCACCATGGTATTATTGAAAAAACTATGTTGTTCTCTTTAATTATTATAAATAAGCTACAAAACTACACACCGATAGTCCAGTTGGAATGGAACAAATTTCGACCCACAAATTAAAGTGCTACAAACTACACACCGAGGGGCCCACATGTCATGAAACAAATTTGGACCCATATACAAATTAAAAAATAAAGGACGAGGATCGAACATGCAACCGGGCCTTCAAGCCGCACGTCAATAGGCAACATACGTAGAATAGCAATGTTTGTTGTACCCCCTTTGTTCACATAATGTTTTTATATTACCACAGCCTAATTAATGGATAACATGTAATATTATTTTTAGTACTATTCGCCTTCACTTACTGGTGGGTTCCATGTGTGCTCTCTCTCTCTATCCTCCCCTTCTGCGTTTAGACGCACGAGCAAACAGGAAGAACTCGCGGGCGATGTTGCCGTTGATCATATCTGGACGCGTTCACAGATCACGACACCAGTTTCACGTACTAGCAGCACTAGTCAGTAAGTACGTGCAATGCACGTTAATTTGGAAGTATATTAAGTGCATGCGGATATTAACTACTAGGATATTATTTGCGTGTTGTCATGTGATTAGCACTATTTTTGGCATGAAATTAACTGCACGCTAAATGTGTTGAGCGCTCAACATTGAAGCAGTCTAGGTCGTTGGATGACAAGGAATACATGTGGCTTGATGACATTTTATATTTAATTTGATACGGCTCTAGCAGAACATTCAATCGATCAAACCATACATTTCGTTCAGTCTGCCTCCGACTTTAAATTATACGACGATTGATATAAAATAAATGGAAATGATAAACATTCGGATTTTAAGCATGGCAATCTGAACGTTTTTCATGGCAAATTTAGATTACGCGGCGGCGGCGGGGGCGTCTCGCGGTGGGAAGCGGCTCCTCTGCCATGCTCTGTGTGTCGTCGGGCCACTGACCGACGGCGACGGCGGCGTCTTGCGCCGTTGTTGGCGTACTCCTGGACGTTGGCCTAGCTTCAAGGAAGGCCAAAATGTTCTGGACTTCAGAGCGAGTCAACTGGCGGGAGGAGGCGACTGGCATTGGTGCAAGGAAGCGGTCGACGGCGGCTATCCATGCCGCTGAGGGGGGCACTAGCACCCGCGCTGGGACAGGCGCTGTCAACGGCGCGGCGGAGACATTCGTGTGCACGGGCACCGGCACGGGTGCACACATCAGTACACGCGCACGCGCATGCGCTGGCAGGTGCACAGGCACCAGCACGGGCGTGCGCGTTAGTGCACGCGCAGGCGCATGCACTGGCAGGTGCACGGGCACGTGAAAGTCGGCGGGGACCTCGTGGAACCCGGTGGCATCAAGCTCGGTGACAATGTGTGGCTCCCGGCCCATCAATGCCACGAGGATGGGCGCTGGCGCAGTCGGGGCGACGGGAGCCGGAACGGGAGCGGGGACAGGCGCGGCGTCTTCCCGCAAGGCCAGTTCAAGCTCGTCCCAAAGCGCCTTATGTTCTTAAGACTCCGCTGGGTGTCTTCCTCATGAAACTGGAACACTAAGGGCAGACCATCGTGATGCGGCATGGTGTACATTTAGGTCAGGCTAGTTGGAGGTAGACGACGGGAGAATCGGAGAGGAAGAGAGAGGATTGTAGTGATACCGGGTAGTGCGGGGTTGATTTTAAACTGCGGCGCCGGCGACATTAAAAGTGGGAGCAGTTGGGACGACGGTGGGCGGCGGAGCCTGGTCAAAGGGCTCGTCTCCCGGTGAGTTTGCACAGCGGTCTGCTCGCACGCCTCCGTGACAGCCGGCGCAGTGGTCTGCTCGCACGCCTCCCGTCGACTCACACGCTTGCTGGGACGGCACCTGCCGATGAGAAGCGGGGACACATGGCGGCACATAAACGCCCACGGTTTCAATAGTGAAAGCGTTCGCCTTAACGTGATAGGTCTTTGTTCCAAAATACCTTGGCTCTTCATTTGTGCAACTTGTCATAAGCAGCTTGTCTCGAATTGAAGAAAAAACTTACGAAGTAATATTTGTGCCATATCACGTGACCATGCTCAGTTTCAAGAATTTATGCTCACTTTTGGATTTTCTGAAATTTAAGATCCAGGATTCGAAACAATATCATAACCTGCATCATGCAATAAATTTTCAAGCCGTACATCTGTCCTGTTGTATTTCTTAAGAAAGGATTTGGTCAAACATTTTTCTTAGTTAAACCACCTTTCCGGTTTATAGGGCTCAATTCAAAAATCTCACCAACCAAGGTAGATGGTGACTGGTGGAACAATTGTTGTAGTTTGCAAAACCACTCAATTAATGCGCTTGTTTTCCTCAAAAATTGTGTTTACGAATGCATTAATTGCAATGCATGCATGCATAAAGTACGTGCATTGGTCAATTTTCTCTTAATACTTGCATGTAATGATTTATTGCACCCTGAAATCTGAACATGTGATGGGGAACAACCAAATTGAGACTTATAAAATGGGAAAACTAAAATTTTGAGATAAGCCCTATAAACCGGAAAGGAGGGAGTAAAAGGATAATCCCTCCGTAGCAGTGCATTGCCTGATATATTAACTCAAGTACTAGGCACGAACAAACGGGCTCAATTCTGTGCTCATCCTGGTGTAGTAGTAGTAGTACTAGGCAATGCAGTTGACGGGTGACCTTGACGAGCGGCGACCGAGGGAATTGAACCGTGCTCGGCACGGTAGGTAACGTTGTCTAGTTACTAAAGCATCCCTCCGTTGTTCATCGGTAGTCATTATGGACCGGGGACATGAGGGGAATTTCCTAGGGCTGGAATTCTAGCCGCCAGATATTTCGACTTGAAACGCTGAGGCTCGACTGGTTGGGGTTGCCTGATGTGCGTACCACGCACGCCACCGAAGGACACGAGCCCCTTTTTTTAGGATCAACACGAGTCAAGGTCTGGCTGGTACGCCGTTGGGTCCTACCATTTGAGAATATGAAAGGAACCTTTTAAATTGCCGAACGAATCTATGTGTATTACAATACCCGTATTTTCCTTGCAAATACTAATCTCAACGTGGTAATTGATTTATGACGAGTTGTTGAATTAGAGTGAATTTGTGATATAGTGATCTCAACGTGGATTTCACATTTCATGGTATCCCTAGTAAGTTTTCCAATGCAAATTCAAATTTAAAATATGAACAATATGGAGGTGAGAAAACTTTGTATGTATCAAGCATATGACAACACACACACACACACACACACACGCACGAACACAACAACAACCCAATAAGTATAGTGCATCTAGTTTTGCAACCCATGCATGTATGACACGAGTTCAAAATACTCCTTCTATTCCTAAATATTAGTCTTTTAGAGAGTTCAACGAGTGACTACATACGGAGCAAAATGAGTGAATCTAGACTCTAAAATATGTCTATATACATCCGTATGTGCCAGTCCATTTGAAGCCTCTAAAAAGACTAATATTTAGGAACGAAGGGAGTAAAATGTAAGACATCCATGGTCCTTGTCGGATTTCGGGTTCCGGCAGACCCTCAAGGTTCGAACTCTAGGGTGCACGCGGAGATCACACCCCCTGCCTACCCATGTCTCGTTGCCTCGCAAGGATCTAAACTACACGAAGAACAACACAGAGGACACGAGATTTATACTGGTTCAGGCCACCATTGTGGTGTAATACCCTACTCCAGTGTGTGGTGTGGTGGATTGCCTCTGGGGCCGATGATGACTAGTACAAGGGAAGAACAGCCTCGCGAGGGTCTGTTCTTGGCTGGTGCGATGAACTGGTAGGGGAGTTCAGTCGCCTCTCTCTCTCTCTCTCTCTGTATCAAATGCCTCTAGTCTCCTCCGTCTCCAGATGCGGATCCCTCTACCCTATGGGTGGCTAGTCCTATTTATAGGCGGAGGCCCTGGGCCTCTTCCCAAATATTGAGCGGGAAGGGCGCCAACATTTGGCCATTTTGAAGGGGAACATCTAGTACACCTATCCTGACTAAAGTTGGTCCTCGCCTGCCAAAGACCCTGACGATGATGCCGGCTTGGGCTCCACGATGACCTCCATCCTGCCGCCCTGCTGGTCTTGGTCTTGTTGCACCGAAATGGTCGCCTTTGCTTGATACTCTCGCCTGCGCTTGCCCCCTTTGCACCAAAGAGGAAACAAGGACTCTGCGCAGGCCGGCGCCCGCCTGGCGCCCGCCTGGCCTTGGTCATCATGGCTTGTGTCATGAGCACCTCGCGAGGTACCCCGCCTTGATCTCTCTGCCTCCTCGCGAGCTAGCCTGACGAAGCCGTGCCCGAGGAAGCCTCCTGTCGTCCGCCCCGTGAGGCTTGGCCCCTCGCGAGGGTCTTGAGCATGTGTTGATGAAGATGGGCCGTACTGGGCCACTCCTGGAGCCACGCCGCAGGCCGCAGGCAGGCAAGTCTGGGTACCCCCGTTCCCAGAATGCCGACAGTAGCCCCCGGGACCAAGGCGCGCCTGGACTTGGCTTAGCAGAGAAGCGAAGGGGCAAGTGCGAAGCGCCACGGGCCCCAACAGCCTGCGGCCTTGGGCGCCGCGTGGCGGTTGATTGGGCATGGGCGTCCTGCCCCCCCCCCCCT
>NC_041383.1:438193691-438216878 GCF_002162155.2 Triticum dicoccoides
TGCCTCGACAACTGGACGAACTGACAAAAGAGCGGTACCCACCTAGTCTTACCTTCTTTACCTTCTCCAGTCATTGCCCAGATCCCCTTTCTCGCTCCTATTCTTCTTGCTTCCGAAATCCCCAGATCTACTCCAACTCTGCATCCTAGCAAGGCATGGCGCCTCGCCAGACCCCGGCCGGAGCATGGTACTCACCCGCTCTGGATCCTCCGAATGTGTCGGGGAAGAACCTTGCCCTGACGCGCCAGATGATGGCGGCGCAAGGCAACGACGGGGCGGCTGTGCTTAAGGTTGGTTCCGCCCTTCCTCAGGGCGAAGGAAGCACCTTCTACCCGCTCTTCGTGAGCGCCATCACCGCCGGTCTGGTGCCCCACTTTTCTGAGTTCTTCCTCTCTGTTCTCCACCATTACAACCTGCTAGCTCCGCACCTCCATCCCAACTCTGTTCTTCTCCTGGCGATTTTCGCCTACTACTGTGAGGCTCATGTCGGGGTAAGGCCCTCGGTAGCCTTGCTGCGCCATTACTTCTACCTCCGGGTCTCTCGTGGCCCCATCACCGCGTGCGCGAGCTTTGCCGCGTATGGCAGCTCCAATGCCATCTCGAAGCCCGGGAAGAGGATTGAAGGCTTCAGGAGCAAGTGGGTCATGGTGGATGCTGGGCGCATCCATCCCCGGCTGATTCTGCCCACGGAGCAGCCCAAGTCTGTTGACGCTTGGTCTCGCGCGGAGCTCATTGATCCCCGCGCGAAGCCAATGCTGGAGAGGATGGACGCGGACATGTGGCCGGGCAACATGGCGCGGTGAAGCTGACCGGGGCGTCGCTCCCGATGGAGTTCCTGGAGCACCGGGTGGCTCCGCTTCGGGAATATTCGCTCCTGTTGTGGAGGCTCGGGGAGGTTGACACCGCCCCTCGCCCGAGCTCCATAGTCCTGGCCGACGAAGATCTGGCCGTGATCCTCCAATCCTTGGTTGGGGGTGACGTGGCGAGACTGGAGGGTGCTCCTATGCCCCTGTTCCTTCAGGAGGATTGGGAGCAGGTGGTGAACTCCATGCCCGCTTTCGATGGGGACGGGCCTGTGCCCGCAGAGGTTCCCGAGGACCTGGCGGCCCTGGCAACGGTGAACGTATCCTACGGCAACTCCAGCGAAGAGGAGGAAGAAGAGGAGCAGGAAGAGGAGCCCGATTCAGAGGCAACCGACGGGGACTCGAGAGCGCCCCTCCCTCAGGGCAGGTCCCGCGCTCTTCGCCTCATGCAGGACGACGATGAGGATGGTGACGAGCGAGGTGGCGAGAGCTCGCCCCTGATCCCGAAGAAGGACAGGACAAGGCTGGTTCCCCGCGGGTCTGCTCCGGCTCCGAGGCGATCTGCAGATGCGCCTCCTGCTCCCGAGCCTCTTGAGGTTGATCCTAGCAGCCGGCTCTCGGGCTTCAAGTTCGGCCGGAGGTTGCTTGAGCCCGCGAGCGATGACCAGTAAGTGCTTCATTCTCATTTTGCTTCTTGCTTTGTTGTTGAGGCTTGACGTCCATATTCCTTGGCTAGGCCGGTGCCTGCGGCGAAAAAGCTGAAGGGGGCTCCTGAGGTTTTGTCCGGGGCAGCACCTCCATCCGCGGGTGAAGGGGGCGGCAAGACGCGGGCTTCTCCTGCCCGGTCATCCTCGCGAGGCCTGGCGGGGCTAGCTGGGGCGAGCTCAGCCCCCATGGCCCAAGCGACTCCCGAGGTGTCCTTGCCTGACGCCACCGCCGCAGTCGTCGGGGCGCAGAAGGTCCCAACTCATGGTGATGTGATTACGCTGCCGTCTTCTCCTCCTACTCCGCCAACTGCCATCTCTCCGACTCCTTCTACTGTCCTGGATCGGGCTGCTACTGAGCTGGACCGGCTGCGGAAAGATCTTCTGGGTGCTGACCCTCGCTTGGTGGCCGGGCGCCTGGAGCTGGCCTCTGGCTGGGTCCGCTCTGATGCTTCAGTCCGGGCGGCGCTGGCTCAGGCCGCGACAGCCTGCGACGAGGAGAAGCAGGCCATCCTTGAGGCGAAGGCCGCTCACGATGCTGCCTTGGGTGAGGTAGCAGATGTCCGAGGTTGCTGCGAGAAGCTGGAGAGTGAGCTGCAAGGCCTGCGCAACCAGCTTGCCAAGGAGGCCCGTGTCTGCCAGGAGAAGGAGGAAGACATGAAGGCTCGCGAGGCTGCCGCCAAGGACCGGGATGCCAAACTTGATGAACACCATGGCCGCTTGGGTGCGCTGGAGGCCTGGAGCAGGAGTTGGAGGCGAAGAGGATCGAGCTGGACGACAAGGCGCGGGTCCTGGCCGAGGACCGTGTGGCCTTCGCGAAGCTGGAGGTGAAGGCTCGCACCTTGCTGAAGTCGCTTTATGACAGCAGCCTGGAGAGCCCGCTGGCCAGCGCCGAGGACGGCCCCGCCAAGCTGCTTCCCTTCCTGGTCCGCGCCCTTGAAGATGTCGCCCTCAGCCTTGGCCCCACGGCTGAGGCTGAGGCGCGTGTCCTTTCTTCTGCAGCGCTGACGCGCGTCTTCACCCATGTCTACCTCCACGACACCGGCGTTGACCTTGACAGCCTGCTGGAGCCTGTGAGCGGCGAGCTTGCCACCATCGCTGCTGAGACCGTGAAGGGTTGAGCGGAGGCTCTGCTGGTGAAGTTCCGGGCTTTCAGCACCAAGCCAAAGCGAGGCGCTGCCGATCCTGAGGCTCCACGAGGCGAAGTCACCCAGCGCAGCTCCGTCACCAGCGACGGCACCGCCAGAAAGTGACCCCTTCGCGGCTCCCGTCCTGCTTTTAGTTCCTGCAACATGCATCCTGCCTCGTGGAGGTGTTTAAACTTGTGTTTGGCATTGTCAAAGCACTCTATGGACTATAATATTTGCTTTTGAATTCCTTGAGATTTGCGTTTTTCCTTCCTACTTGCTTGTGTTCTACGTCGGCAGAGCCCGGCCCCGCGCATACCTCAGCCGTTGTTAGCCCCGACCGGAAACTAGGACGGGACCAAGGAGTGAGGGGCTACGTGACAAGTTAGGCTCCTGAGTCGCGGTGCTCAGGAGTCCCCCTTGACGCACGAACAGCAAGTAGGGAGGTGAGATGTATGGGTGAATTTACCGTTCTACGTCGGCATAGCCCGGCCCCGCGCATACCTCAACCGTCGTTAGCCTTCCGGAACTAAGGGGTGAGGGGCTATGTGACCAGTTAGGCTCCTGAGTCGCGATTCTCAGGAGTCCCCCTTGATGTTCAAATGGCCTTCGTACCTTGGCTCTGCTCGGGGAGAGGCGTGCGACGAACCAGGTCCGAGGGGCCTGGCTGGGTGGCGTGCACCTGGGCATGACCCAGGTGTAGCCCCCGTGCCCAGCCCCCTCGCGCGGCACTCCCGAGGGGAGGCGTTACAATGAGGCCGGACATTGAGCTTTGGGCTCCCTGAGGTTGATGCGACCGGGGGCCACCCTCAGTTGTTTATCACCAGCGCGGAGCATAGCGCTTCCGTATGTGTATGGGCATAGCCGCTCCTCGGCAGTGTCGTCAGCCAGCGCGGAGCATGGTGCTTCCACTGGTGCGTTGGAGGGGCTCCCCTCCAGGAGGAGCCCCTGGGGCGTGTACAGCCCTGCCCTGACACGTGGCTGGCACGGTAGGGTCTGACAAGGTGTATCTGCGCACCCGTGAGCCAGCGCGGGACTCACGCGGCCCTACCTCAAGGCGGGTTGTGCCTGGCTCTGGGCCTTTACTTGTAATGTGTTCCTGCAAATTTGGTTAGATGTCGGTGCTCTACGTCCTCGGGTCCCAGCCCTCGAGCGGGCTCAGTCATCGCTGGTATGCCAGGTCACGATGCCGTGGACAAGGCCAGAGGGTGAGGGCTGGAGAGCCAGTAGGAGCCCATGAGTCGCGATGCTCAGGTACCCCCCCCCCTCCACTTTAATGTGCAAGCGGCCGACATGAAGGAGGAGGGGTGCCGTGGACAGACATCAAATAACATCATGATGGGTCAAACGCACGACCCGAATAAACGCAAGAGGGATACATGCCACTGGGTCTGGCCCGGGTGGCTTGGGGATAATGCAGCCCGAGGGGCACCCCCAATAAAGTAAGCTAAAAAAACTTGAATCAAAGGGATACATGCCGCAGGGACGGACCCACGCGGCTTGGGAATGATGCAGCCCCGGGGGGTGCTCCCAGCTGAAAATGAAACTCGAAGGATGTCACCTGATAATGTTGAAGATGAAGGGATGCTGAAGTAGCGGACAGCGTGCGCTGCGGGAGACGATCTTCACGAGCCCCCAGGCCCAGGGGCCTCGGGAGGCTCCGAAGGCGCTGGCGGCTCCTCGTGGACCATCTCCATCTCCGCCAGGACTGCGGAATGCCTGACCGCTTGAGCCTCCAGGATGCTCCTCATGAGGCGCTGACGCACAGCAGCTGCGTTCGGCAGGCCGTAAGGCATGCGAACGTAGCTGTGGGGTGGACCTTCGCAACGTCCCACGCGTGAGGGCCAGAGGCGCTCCTGAGAGGCGGCTCAGTTGAGTCCTGGTATGTCGATGCAGACGCGCAGCCCGCCATCCTCGCCTGGATGGGGAGCTACGGCGGGTAAGCGGCGGCTGCCACTCATGACTCTTGACTCCTGCAGCTCCTGAATGATCTCGCTGACGAACTCCCGAGGGTTTGGCCCTCCTTGCCTTGATTCTTCCTGAGGGAAACGTGCATTGAAGCACGCCTCCAAGTGGTGCCCGAGCGCCTCCCTCGTGATCCTAGCAAAGTCGATGGCCCTCCAGGAGAGAGCCCCCGAGCCTTGCTCAAGGAGGGCGCCGGGTGCGCCTTCCTATGCGACAGAAGGAGGTGCCCCCTGAACAGGCGCATACCTTGAGGGGCCTGCCTCCCGAGGGGTCGGGCCAGGCAATGTCTTCTTCTTCTTAGGGGCAGCCTCGGGAAGCCTCCCGCTCCTGTGATCTGGGTCTTCAATTGATGCGGCTTGGAAAGCATGTTCTAGAGAACACACAGCGTCTCTCTCTTCACAAGGCACCGTGATGACTTCACCGCTTCCTGGCATCTTGAGGACATTGTAGCCATGATGGGTCACGGCCATTAACTTGGCCAAGGCCGGGTACCCGAGGATGGCATTGTATGGCAGGCAGATGTGAGTGATGTCGAAGTCAATGAGCTCGGTGTGGTAGTTGTCGCGCTTCCCAAAGGTAACCGTGGAACCATCAGTGACTCCTGAGAAAGGCTTGGTCGGCTGCAGCTGATTGTAGGGCACTTGGAGATTGTCGAACGTCTTGATGGATAGGACATTGAGACATGCTCCGCCATCGATGAGGGTCCTGGTGACTTGCACATTGCTGATGATTGGGGAACAAAGCATCGGGAGGATTCCGGCTGTGGCTGCACACTTGAGTTGATCCGCTGAGCTGAACATGATAGCACACGCTGACCACCTGAGAGGGCGCGTGGCCTCAAGCTTGGGTAGGACTGCATTCACTTCGCGAGCAAACTCTTGAAGATGCGCTGAGAGGCCGGGGCTTGAGCGTCGCCCAAGATGCAAGCGATTGCACGCGGCTCCTGGAAGCCTCCAGCCCCCTCGTCCTAATGATGGTCTTCATTCCTCCTTGGCTGTGGTGGCAAAGGAGGGAGGCCTGTGTTGCCTTGTGGGCGATCCTCGCGAGGCTGATCCCTCCAACCCCCCTCGGGAGGTGGGTCCCTCCAACCTCCCTCACGAGGCTGGTCCTGCCAGCGGTCCTCGCGAGGTCGTTCGCGCCACCCTTGGTGAGGGCCACTGTCTTCCCATCATCCTCCACCACTTCCTCCTCCTCGGCCATAGCCCCGGTCGCTACGCTCGGGGCGTCGGCCGGCACGCACCTCTCGCACGACCCTGAGCTCTTGGCATTCATTGGTGTTGTGGGTGTGGAGGTCGTGGTACACGCAGTACCGGCTGCCCTTGGATGACTCAGGCGGATCCCTGCCTTGCTTGGTGTCCGGCTCTACTGCAAGCACGACAGCCCCCTTGCGCTTCACGTCTTTGGCCTTGGGCTTCTTCTCTTCTGGGTCAGCAGCTGGCAGCTCAAGGAGGGAAAGGCGCCCTTCCTCAGCCCTAGCGCACTTGGTCGCCAGATTGAACAGCTCCAGGGAGGTGCACATGTCCTTATGAATCGCGAGCTCCTCCTTCATATTGATGTCACGCACGCCGTCGGAGAAGGCCGAGATGATGGCCTCCTCAGACACCTTGGGGATCTTAAGGCGAGCGTTGTTGAAGCGCTGGATGAACTTCTGCAGGGTCTCTCCCGGCTGTTGCTTGATGCGGCGCAAGTCGCTCATGGCCGGGGGCCGGTCGCGGGTGCGTTGGAAGTTGGCGATGAATCGGGTACGCATCTCATCCCAGGAGGATATCGTGCCAGGAGCCAGGTGCGGGTGCCGTCCTGAGCGCCATGGGGAACCAGTTTGCCATGACCTTCTCGTCCCCGTTAGCAGCTTCGATGCCCAGCTGATAGAGCTGGAGGAACTCCGCAGGGTCAGCCATGCCATCATAGCATGGGGGCAGGTCTGGCTTGAACTTGCCCGGCCAGGCCACGCTGCGCAGCTCGGCGGTGAAGGCACGGCAGCCTGCAGTGGCCGCGGGAGGCCTTCGGTGATGGAGAGCTCGATCTTGGAAGTCCCTGTGCGCTGCCGCCAGGTGCAGCGCGGGGTCTAGATGCGCTGGAGCGAGAGCGCGTTTGTGCCGGGCCCGTGCGGGGAGCACACAGGCGGCTTCTTGGGGGCAAGGGATCTCTTGGCAGCTCTTCTCTTGTTGTGCTGGCGCCGGACGGAGTGGGTTCCGCCCAGGGGCCATGCGCCTTGGGGCCAAGGCACCTTCTTGAGGGGGAGGCAGCTGAGGCGCCCCCGGAGCTTCGTCGCCCGCGCAGGGCTAGGCGCGGTGCAGTGAGAGGGATGGCGCAGGGGAGCCCCCAGTGGCGCTGTCGAGCTCGGTGATGCGGGCGAGCCACTCGTCGTAGAGGTCGTCGACGGGACGGTAGTGTAGGAGCTCCCGCGCCAGGAGCAGCGCGGCGTGCGCGTCCGCAGGGGCGCGACGGGCATGGGACGAGGAACCGGCTGGGGTTAGCGACGGGGTGGCGGTGCGGCCTTCTCGCTGCACCAAAGGATGCAGGGACGACGCCTGCTGCTCGTTCCCCGTCGGGCCGGTGGCAGCGTTGATGGCAGGCGACGGGGAACGGCAGGGGTGCCTGTCGACGGGGGCCGTCTGGGCAACGTGAGTGGCGAGAGCGGCCCGGCGCTCGGCGCGGGCTCGACGAGCATCTGACATGGATGCGACGGGCGGCGAAACACGAGGCGACGGAAGGTGGATTCCGGCGCACCCCTACCTGGCGCGCCAAATGTCGGATTTTGGGTTCCGGCAGACCCTCAAGGTTCGAACTCTGGGGTGCACGCGGAGATCACACCCCCTGCCTACCCATGTCTCATCGCCTTGCAAGGATCTAAACTACACGAAGAACAACACAAAGGACACGAGATTTATACTGGTTCAGGCCACCATTGTGGTGTAATACCCTACTCGAGTGTGTGGTGTGGTGGATTGCCTCTGGGGCCGATGATGAGTAGTACAAGGGAAGAACAGCCTCGCGAGGGTCTATTCTTGGTTGGTGCGATGAACTACTAGGGGAGTTCAGTCGCCTCTCTCTCTCTATCTGTATCAAATGCCTCTAGTCTCCTCCGTCTCCAGATGCGGATCCCTCTACCTTGTGGGTGGCTAGTCCTATTTATAGGCGGAGGCCCTGGGCCTCTTCCCAAATATTGAGCGGGAAGGGCGCCAACATTTGGCCATTTTGAAGGGGAACATCTAGTACACTTATCCTGACTAAATTTGGTCCTCGCGTGCCAAAGACCCTGACGATGACGCCGGCTTGGGCTCCACGATGACCTCCATCCTGCCGCCCTGCTAGTCTTGGTCTTGTTGCACCGAAATGGTTGCCTTTGCTTGATACTCTCGCCTGTGCTTGCCCCCTTTGCACCAAAGAGGAAACAAGGACTCTGCGCAGGCCGGCGCCCGCCTGGCCTTGGTCGTCATGGCTTGCATCATGAGCACCTCGTGAGGTACCCCGCCTTGATCTCTCCGCCTCCTCGCGAGCCAGCCTGACGAGGCCGTGCCCGAGGAAGCCTCCTATCGTCTGCCCTGCGAGGCTTGGCCCCTCGCGAGGGTCTTGAGCATGTGTTGATGAAGATGGGTCGTACTGGGCCACTCCTGGAGCCACGCTGCAGGCCGCAGGCAGGCAAGACTGGGTACCCCCGTTCCCAGAACGCCGTCAGTCTTCAGTTCAATATTTAAAATGAACATGAAACTGAAACATGAATATTAAGTCTAGTGCTACAGTACATGCAAATGTTGTGTTTAGGCGGAGCTATGATTGTCGGGGGTCAACCCCTCGACCTTAGATAAAATTGTGGAGCTCTGTTTAGGGTTGTTTAGATTATATTTGTCCCCACCCTCCCAACCACCGATTGGTTGTGCACCCCCACCCCTCCTCCTTGGGAGAATATCATGTGCCCCCATACCTTACATGCTATATGTCGATACGAGTTGCTTGGAGCTTGTAGATCTGAGATATAGCAGCTCACATGATGTGTCTTAATTTTTTTGCAGGAAACCTTGATGAGTTTGAGAATTGCACACAATTTGTACAAAAACTACTTAGATGCCCTTTGATCCCATATCCAACGACCTCAAAGCTCGTATCACCGTAGCATCTAAGATAAAGGAGGACATCATATTCTCCTGTATGTAAGAATATCATGTGCTACCACACCTTAGATGCTTTGGTGATACAAGCTCTTCAGAGGCGTTGGACTTGTGACTTAACACCTCCTCGGTGGTTCGAATGGTTTTTTTTCAGAAAAGCCCCAAAAGAGTTCGGCCACTGCTTACAAGCACAAAGACTGCTCAGATGCCATTGGATCTCAGATCAAACAACCTCCAAGCTCGTATCACCGTAGCATCCAAGCTGCGATAGCACCTTATGTTTTCTCGCACAGGAGAGTATGAGGTGCTCCCGCACCGTAGATTCTATGGTGATACGAGTTCACTGAGATCTAATGGCCCATAGTAGGAGGTTTGAATGTTTTTGCAATATACGGTTGATAGAGTTTGGGAAATGCGCAGAAAGTACAAGTACTATGCATGTGCCATCTGATCACTGATCATACGACCTAGATGCTCATATCACTGTAGCGGTAATTAAGCTATGGGGAGCACCTAATATGAGCACCGGGGAGCCGTTGGATCGAAGATGCAGTGGCACACACGAGGCCTAAATGTTTTATTTGCAAAAAAAACTTTGGAGAGTTTGGAGATTGCGCATAATTACAAAGACTACTCCCAAGCCATTGGATCTCACTTCCAACGGTGTAAAAACTCGTATCACCATAGTATCTAAGCTGTGGGGTGGATGTGATATTCTATGCCGCTATCATTTTTGTTCGTAAACTTGCAAAATACGTGTAACTCGTGCCGTTACTTGTCTAACCGCGCAAAGTGTTTGTTCAAAAAAACCATCCTACACTGAAATATCGGAACAACACACGGGGGTCCCACTTGTCATTAATCAAATTTGGACCTAAAACTAACAAATCTGAAAGACGAGATTCGAACTGGCAACCTGGACTACAAAGCATAAGTCGACAGTTTGAAAAAACAAACGGTTGTTGGCTTTGTCCCATAACTTGATTTTATACAGTACTTGCGTTGAGTAGAGTAGAGGGAGTGCCTCGTCAACACGTGCATGACCGTTGTCTCACTTACGGGTGGGTCCCAGGTATGCTATCTCAATCTCTCTTCTCTCAATTGTCTAACCTTTGCACGGGCACACACGAAGAGCGGCGCTAGCTTGCCGTGGTGTTATTACAACTAAAAAAAAGCTTGGAAAATAGAAGAATCGCCTAGAACAAGAGACGTTGTGGCTGGTCGAGACGGAGCTAACCGTGCCACGTTTGCATGATGAAGTTGTCTGGCTAGTGGGGTGTTTTCGACCGACTGGCTGGGTCTCGAGGTCGAACCATAGGTACTATGTCTGATACAGTATATTTTTACACGAACATTTTTCCTCCGTGCCGAGACATGGCACACCCTACCGCGCGGTTTTGGGGTCCTCCTGGGTGGTGCACGCATATATTCTTCCTGACATGGGACGCCCTACCGCGCGTTTTTTGGGTCCTCCTCGGTCGTAGCGCCGAAGCAAGTAAATGAGTCGTCAAATCACAAAAGACCACCTTTCTCGCCGAGTACATCACGGTGGCTAGCTAGTTGGGCTAGTTCGACCGATTAGCTAGGCCGCCGCCACATTTGTTTTTTCACCCCTTTTTTTATCTACTTGCCGGCAGGTAAATTTAAATATCCACCGCGGCGTTGCTCTGGTGTTTGGGTGCGGCAGGATTTTTAATTTTTTGATTGACGGGAGCAGGCGCGGCAGGATTTTTAATTTTTTGATTGACGGGAGAAGGCGCGATAGCAATTAGTCACGATGACTCCGCCTGTAAAAACCCACTGCTCCCTGATGTGAGAAGTCGTCGACTGGTGTTTTACCGTGGTGAAAACCAAAAGATTCCCTGCTCCTTGGCTGGATCCCTCCGCCTTCCCGTAGATTGCATTACCTTTCAGCCGTTTCGCCCCCTTTGCTTCCTCTCCCCATTGCTTCTACCAGGTGCCATGGCGGCGCAGCAGATCACGGAGTCTGAGGTGAGGCACCTGACACAGGAGCTCCATGCCAAGGATGCGGAGCTCAGGGCCAAGGACGTGGAGCTCCGTGAGTCAAGGAGGAGAGAAGTGCCATGCTCCTCCGTTATGTGTGGGAGTTCGCGGAGCTTCAAAAGCGGCAGGCGTCCACCACAAAGATGCTCGAGGCATCGGCGGCGTTGCTGCAGAAAGCGGGAGATACGATAGGCCGTCAGGGGAGCCGGCTGGAGCGCGAGCGGGCCGATCGTGACGAGGTCCAGGATCGCCTCAGCCACTTGGTGAACCAAGTTGCCACGCACGTGTTGCGGCTGCGTGATGCCTACCATCGTGCCAGCGCGATGATGCCGGCCGTCGGGCTAAACCCGTTCGACCACTCGGTCGACTTCAACGAGCTGCGGCTTCCTAACCTAGTCTCCTTCTTCACCTATATCTCCGAGGAGCTGAGCCGTCTCCGCGCGATGGTGGGGGCTGAGCTGGACAAGGAGGGGTTGCATGCTGCCGCCGCTGTTGTCGGGTGAATCCTTTCAGGGCTCCGTCACCGGAATCCATTCGTGCCATTGGACGCCGTCTTTGACAAGCTGGCTCCCGTTGTCCGGGAGTGGGCTCTGCGGGCGGTTGCACCCTGCATCACCAACATCGTGCGCCTCGAGAAATAGAGGGACTTCGGTGGTGTTTAGGCACCCTCTGCATGGGCATGTCCATGTCTTGGCGCAACATGACCGTTGGATTAAACTCAGACGGTGCAGATCAGTCATTGTAGCACAAAGCGTGTGGGTGTGTTTGGTTGCATTCTCATCTCAATATAGGTGTTTCCTCCTCGTGTATTTTTGTCAACCTACTAGTGTGGACTCATGCACCCTTCATGCACTCTGCCAAACACCCAAAAGTGGGTCGAGAAGGGAACTTTTGCTCCCAACCTGTGCACCCTTCATACACCCTGTCTAACACTATAGGATGTGCTTCATATGGTTCATGTTTCGTGCAGTACTGTAGCACAGTACTCTCTGTGCACTGTGGACCTAGTTCTGTTAACATTGATCTCACCGTTCATTCTCGACCGGACAGTCAAAAAAGCGGTACTATGTTACATATAGGAGTAGTTAACATGCGCACAACATCATCTGTTATCGTCATATCTTACTACACTAGCAACAAGATTGTGTAGTACTGACGTATGAACCACTGCACATGCCTAGTAGTAGGAGCACTGTGTATGTTCAAGTAGCTGTTGTCTTTCACACCGCTCCGTCGTAAGAGTGGAAACGCTTGCTGTAATCAATTTTTTTCTTCAAAATGAAAAACAGTGGACACGCTCTACCGTGCGGATCCTCCTCCGGCCATGCACTAAATTACTCACTTTCGCCGACGTGTGGGATAGCCAACACCTGGGTCCACCAGCCATGCACTAAATTACTCCATAGTAGAGTGACGGTAGACTACCCCGATTGAATCGCCGCAGTAATGCCCAATGAGCCGTCAATCACAAAACCCCCTCCTTTCCAGCAGTAAGTTGGACGGACGAAGCAACCATCATTTCACTCTTCTCTCTCAGCTTCCTCTCTTGAAGAAAACCCCCACTCGCTTTGCTTCTCCCTCACCTCGTTCCTCCTTTCACTCTTCTCTCTCATCTTCCTCTCTTGGATGGACGCCGGAGCACCGGCCGACGTGATGTCTATGGCTCTGGCCAAAACCGTCGAGGCTCATGGTACGAAGAAGCGAAAGCACCCCGCCGAGACTACCGTAGACAAGCTCAAGCCATCGCCCTGTCCAAGCCCCCCTCTCCGGGATCCCTCATTAAGCAAGTCCAGGTAATGTCTCTTGTTGACGATCTTTTTCTCGATCTTGATCGTGTTTTTTCATCTAACACGCAGTACTAGTACTGGTAGTACAACTTTCTGGGTGATCTTGCATGTGATTTTAGTGTTCCGAATGACGGTTCTAAATTCCTCTTTTGACCAAAACATGCGAGAGGTTGACACTGATTTCTTATAGATTAATTTCAACTACTCCCTCTGTCCCAAATTTCTTGTCTTAGATTTGTCTAGATACGGATGTATCTAATACTAAAATGTGACTTGATACATCCGCATCTAGACAAATCTAAGACAAGAATTTTGGGACTGAGGGAGTACTTTATGAACATCAATGCTACCTTTTAAGAGGGTATATTTGCCTCAGAAACTTGTGTTCTGGACATTGCATGTAATCCCTCTGCTCTCATGCCTTTGAAGACATGTTCTAGTGTCTTTGTTCACTCATTTCTGTGCGTATATGTAGTCATATATGGAGTATAATATCGAAAATCATCTTATATTTCTAAACGGTGGTAGTAATGAAATATGGTTTCTGTTTGAATTAGAACCAGGTCCGCGGTGGAGATGAAGTTCTCAAAGTCATGTGTGTGAACTGGAAGACCTGATGATGAGTTCTACTGCTGAACTATCCAGCTGTTGTGTCCTTGTCGCCACGTGTCCTGAACTAGTGTTTTCCTGTAGCATTGTTGTCAGGCGTGTTCTCGAGGTTGTACTTGACCACAACAATTTCCTGGCTGTGCCTTCGATTACGAAGGGTGTGGTTCTTGTAAAGCTTCCCAACAAATCTGATGCGGCCTGTCTTCATCATCATGTTTATGAGTGGAAAGACCACTCTGTTAGGTTCTCCAAGGTTGACAAGATGGTGATGGTGCATGTAGACATCTCACACGAAGTCCATGGCCTAGTCAGTTATGCGGGGTTCATCCCGTAGGTCGGTGGCAAGAAATAGTCTGCAGAGTTTAATTAGTGCAACTTTGCTTGTCTGTAGTAAGTAATATTGTTTAGTACTTGATTTGTGTTTGTGAACCTTGTATTGTTTATTAGTACTGCCGCTTTTGGAGTGTGGTCAGTCCTGAGAACGGTCTATGTTAATGTCTGTCCACTCAATTTAGTCTGTACATTTTGAAGTATCCAGATCATATTTTTTGTGAGGACGGTTTATCAATTATGGTTACACTCCAATATCTCTATGCATTGCAGGGTTTATCGCACCCACCAGGATTTCCAGTCCCATGGATGTTTCATCCATACGATTTGTCACAACCTTTGGACTGTCCTGCTTGTGGGAGTAGGCAGGGCCCCTGCATGCCACGCGTAGTTGGACGATCAATCTTCTGTTTAGTACTTCAACATAGTGATTTCCCGATAAGGATTCACTCGTGTCACATCAAGTAAATCTTATTGATTTACTGTCTAAATCTTATTGATTTAATGTCATGTTTTCTTTCTTTTACTGCAATTTTACGAGGCGGGTTTCGCCATGTGACATTCATCATAGAATAAACCGTTTGGTTTGCTCTACGATGGCTATTTTTGCAGGTTTCACTTCTTATGTTGTGTCAGTAACGAAGGCACTGTCCATCACTCATATTACTAGAAAAAATTGGATCAGTCTGTTGTCTGAGTACAAGCTGGATCCCTATGATGAACTGCAGTTTGGTTTAACAAAAACGCCACAATTAGTCCTTCTCGCATTTAAAAGAAATAAAGAAAAAAATGGATCACGGTCACGGATCCTACTCAAGTTAGAAAGCTGATCATAGCAGACCAGACACGATCGCCGCTGTCTCGCACAGATCAAGCACCGGCAGTTGCTCTAGCACTGACAGCGGCAACAGCTCAGTCTGATCCAGCTAAGGATTGGGCACCGACCGCGTCAGCGGATCAGTCTGATCTACCGGAGGATCGGGCATCGACACCGGCACCAGCTCTACAAGGAGCACCATCTCCGGCAGCAGCAGCGGCTTCGGCACCTGCACCAACACTTGCACTTGCATTTGGTCTGGCCCGTGCAGTTGCACCGGCAACAAACTGGGCTGCAGTTTGCACTTCATATACCAAAGTCCTTACAAAAACCGACATGTCCACCTTCTTGGTAAGCATTGGCCGCCCAAGTGCTTCGTTCTTTTTTCTTTCCATGTTGTTTCACATGATTCACTGTGTTGATCTAACTATTTGGGTATGTCTTCTTGTTTTCAAACAGAGAATTCCTAGAGCAACAAGGGAGTCGTTCAACAATCCGGGCGACCGCAACCAAGTTTCTCTTACCATGCGTAGCTTTAGTGTGAATGAACCTGCTCAATATACCGTAAGTACAAAGGATGGTCGCATGATGATTGATGCTAAAGGATGATCAAGGTTCAAATCTAAATCATATCTTCCGATAGGGGATGATGTCAAAATCGAACTTTCTCGGCAAGGAGAGTTGGTCCAAATCAACTTTGAAATTCTTCAGTAGCAGCACGCAACTGCCGAACTGATCTATCCTCCGAGAGATTTTGATGTAATAATCTGGCATGGTGAAACAAGTGTCATGTGTGTATAAGTAGTACGACATTATTATTTATCACATGGTATATCGTTGATAGAATTGCAACTCTGATTGCTGGTTAGGAACTATCGTTCGATTTCATTCCAACAGTTGTCGTGCTTTATTCATATTTGTGTATTCGCCTTGCGACAATATCTAAAACCAGCGCAGTACCGATCGCTTGCAATATGAAAAGCGCTGATGTAGAACACATGGGCCCCCAAACATGTAGGGTCGGTCTGCGGCCCAAAGTCCAGAACCGTGAGCCTATCTGAGTATTATATTCTCAGCTGAACCCCCATAAAAAAAGCTGAACCCCCATAATGCCCGTCCGTTGCAGAGGGAGTATATTTCTCGGCAAGGTGAGCATGTGATATAAAAGATTTGTATATTTCTTTACAGAGGGAGTATCTCTCTGTCAAAAAATATATTTATGTGTAACTAGTTACTCTTGTCTTTCTACTTACTTTCGCTGATATGTGGGGCAACCGGCAACGGGGTCCACGTGCCATATGCACAAATTAGAGTGCACAACTTCACGGTAGACACACCCCGGTCGTAGCGTCACAGTAATGCCCAATGAGCCATCAAATCACAAACCCCCCTTTCCAGCTTTAGCAGTAAGCTGGACGGACGAAGCGGCAATATTTAACTGGGCCTGAATCCCCTTCTCCCTCGTCTGCTTGTTCAGAGAAAAACCCCGCTCGGCGATTGCATACGGTTTTATCATGGAGAACTAGGTATGAATTCTTCATCCATCCCCGATAAATCCAAGTCCCTTGGTCGCAGGTAATCCTAGGATGGCAGCCACCGCCGTTAATGCATTTTTCTTCGTACTGAATCTAGTGTGTTTCAGTTGCAGTGCCCAAAGTGCGAGTACCCTACAGATTTCTGCGCCCTCGGCGAGACACCACACTTGTTCCTTCTCATCCTACCATAGCATTTTGAAACGCGCACAGTATGTTCCTAGAATCCTCTTCTCTATCCGGGAGGGTGGTTTTTTTTTTAACATGTTGTGTTCTCATATTATTTTTCCTGCTGTGTATTATTTGCTCTGCTAGAACACATGTACTCAAGATGCTCGGCCTTGCCATAACTGAATACACTAGTTTAATGGTCACAGTGAAGACAAGCCATGGATATTACTTCCGAGTTGGGTTCATGAACCAAGAAGATCGCTGCTTTTTTATGGCCGAACTTGGATAAACTTTCTCAAGTGTTACGGACTGAAACTTGGCGCATGAATGTTGATGGAAATAGCAGAACCTGGTCTCATCTTCACTGTGATCTTCCACCCCGACATCGTTCCAATTGTTCATCCATGTTAGTTTTGTATCTGGTTCTTGCTTGTTGCCTCGATTACTTCTTAATCCACCTATTCTGTCTAACTAATCACAATTTAACTTTAGAAGTAGCAACGAATCTCTCACGAAGATGCTACTTCTAACTAATATTGTCTTATAATTGGTGGCATGTGTAGGTTTTTTTAGAGTTAAGCAGTCTGCTCGTTTGTCACTCTGTAATAACTCGGCTGTTACTAATGGCACTGAAGTTGACTGGATCAACATCCACAAGTTCCTATACTTTATTGATCGTCTTGAGGTCCTTGTGGGGCATTTCAATGGTGGAAGGCCACGTGGGATATGTGTGACACTGTTGCACTCGTTGAACAGGTCCAACTGTGTCGAGAAACTTATGGTACGAGCTGTTTTCTGTTATATATGTTGTTCATAAACTATTGCTTATACATAGTTTTGCAGTTGTGATCTTCTTGAAACGGGAATTGCCGAGTTCTATTTTTCCTATAAAGATGCCTCACCATGGTCGGGTCAGACTTGCGCTTGGTCACAACATGATGTTTATGTCGACCTACTCAATTCCCCTTGGAGGTGAAAAGATACTTATTCGTTGGTGGTCTCAGATAATGAAGGCCCGTCCATCTTGTAGAATAGGACAGAATATTATGTTCATGCTTTTCCATGGCTCTAAAGCAAATATCTTGTTTATTCACCATGTTGCGAGATGAAGCCACTTTCAGAAGGTTGTGGATGCGCGGGGTTGCGCCTGGGCCTTGTCCTGGGGCTTGGCGGCCTCACCCTTGGTTAACTGTAGGCAAAGTAGCACTGTCTGAGGCGTGCTTTGTACGGTTGAACCTGTATAAGTACTCATACTGCTTTCAGCTTTGGTTGTTAAGTGCCCCTGCTAGTTTCAGTTAAGGTTGTTAAGTACTCCTGCTGCTTTTACAGTCTGTCATGTTTCTTCAGTCCTGTCTTCCTCCAGCCGTCAAAACCAAACCAGCGCCGGCGGGGCCGCCTGCTTCCGCATCCCACGGCTGGCTGCGCCTCAGCGCACACATCGCCACCCCCACCGTCTCCTAAATCGTTAACGCCGACGTCCTCCGCGCGCTTTGGTGCGCTCGCCGCGGCGCCGCCCTCTCATGTTGTCAACATGGTCAACAAACAACAGGAATCGGCAGAAGTACGTGGAGAGGATGACAGTAGGGGCCCACCACGTCTGCGTATGGAAAAATAAAATGCTTCCACCTAGTGTTTTCCTGACATCTGGGACCCACGACATTGTGAGCGTATATAGTCAATAGACAAGAGAATAGCACAAGATCGGCTGACACCTGGGACGTAGCTACTCGAGCAGTATTTTTTTGTTTGGTATTGTTGAGACAGAGCAGGGTTTGAACTGGGTTGTGGCTCGTCTAGCCCAGGCTTATATTTTATGTTCACCATGTGACCAGCCCAGCTATTTTTTTCTTTGTGAAAATGAGCCCAGTTTATTTTTTCTGAAGAATACCCAATCCAGGCCTACTTATTTTTCTACGCCCTGATGGGCTGCAACTCTTTCAAGACGCCTGCAAATCTTGAAAGTAATATGAAATGGGTTGTAAATATAAAAACAGATGACAAATTGGCAATTACTTTATAATTTCTGGGTTTTTTTTACATTCTCAGATTCCTATTTCACTGGGCATTAACCTAATTCAAATATATCTTCAAAGTACTTTAAATCTGGCTCGACATTTCGGTATTTAAAATAGTTTGGAACCCACAGAAATATGCAAAATTGGCCCTGGCCAACCAAAAAAACGACTGCAATAAATTGCATAAGAAGTTGCCATGAGCTATATATAAATTATTAAAAAAAAGAGGGAGTGGTCTGACTTGTGGGCCTGTTTAGTTGACGCGTATGCAAGATTTTTTTAGTTATTATATACTACGTCAACAAACGATTCTAGCAGACGTAACCGTTGGATGTCAATCCAACGGCCGTCGTGTTTCTTCAATCTCTGATCTTCTTGCTCCAACCGCCAAAGCAGCGCCGGCGGGACCGCCTGCTCCTGCCTCCCGTGGCCGGCTGTGCTGCCGCACAGGCCTCAGCGCCCCCTACTACTCCACCGCTGGCCAGCGCATCCCTCTACTCACCCACACCCCCTGTTATTCTGCGGCGGCGGCAGCCTCACACCACAGCCGAACCGGTGAACCCTTGTACTCCTCTCCGCGCGGGCTTCCACTGCCGCGTCTTCCCCGGCTCCGCGTCGTCCCCTTCCTAGGCCTCACCGTCGTCCACCGCCGTGGTGCTCTCGGCGCGGCATGGTCAATGTGGTCAACGACCGACTTCCATCAGAAGAGTACTGTACATGGAGAGGCTGACAGCTGGGTCCACGGCAGCCGCAAGGAAGTGCCTCCTTATTACGCGGAAAATAATTATTCCTCCACCTGACAGTTGGGACCCACTGGACGGGCCACCAGTATTTCGCGAAAAAAACATTTCCCCTGATAGCTGGGACCCACAGGTCGGGCCACCGTATTTCGCGAAAAAATGTTCCCCCCGCTGTCAGCTCGGACCCACCGGAAGTGCCTCCTTATTACGCACAAAAAATGAATAACCCCCTGCTAGCTGGGACCACCCTTGGTGGGAGGCTGACTTGTGGGCCTACTAAGTTGACTGGGACGGAGGCCTTTGTCAACTTTAGTCAATATATGAACAATTCTAGCTCAAGTGACCGTACGATGTCCATCCAACGGCTGTAGTGCTTCTTCAACCTCTGGTCTTCTTGCTCCAGCCGCCCAAAGCAGCGCCGGTCGTGCCGCCTGCTCCTGCCGCCCGTGGCCGGCTGTGATGCCGCGGAGGCCTCACCGCCCCCTACTACTCCCACCGCTGGCCATGCCATCCCTCTACGCACCCACACCCCCTATTATTCTGCGGCGACGGCAGCCTCACACCATAGCCGAACGAGTGAACCCTCATACTCCTCTATGCGTGGGCATCCACTACCGCGTCTTCCCCGGCTCCGCGTCGTCCCCTTCCTAGGCCTCGCCGCCGTCCACCGCCCTGGTGCTCTCGGCACGGCGTGGTCAACATGGTCAAGGAATGGCTTCCATCGGACGTGGACTGTACGTGGAGAGGCTGACAGCTGGGTCCACGGTCGCAGCAAGGAAGTGCCTCCTTATTACGCGCAAAATAATTATTCCTCCACCTGAAAGCGGGGACCCACCGGACGGGCCACCGTATTTCGCGAAAAAACGTTTCCCCTGTCTGTTGGGACCAACCAGCTATATCTTCGCACGCAAGGAAGTGCGTCCGAAAAAAACGATTCGCCCCCTGACTGCTGGGACCCATCAGCTACATCTTCGCATGCAAGGAAGTGCGTCCGGGAAAAAACAAAACCAAAACGATTTGCCCCCCTGACTGCTGGGACCCACCAGCTACATCTTCGCAGGCAAGGAAGTGCCTAACAGTCGGGACCCACCTGGTTGAAGCGTACGTAGCGTTGTCATTCTGGTCGCGAACGTGTACGTACATACTGGTCGTTGTAGAGGCGTGCACGTGTCGTAGTAGAGGCACGCACATAGCATTTACACGTACGTACAACGGCCAGGGGGCAAGAAAGAAAATACAGCCACGTATGTGTACATACGGGCGGCGTCTCGAACGCCTACTCGCGCATACGTACGGCGAGGGCTCGTGTACATGGCTGGGTCAGAACGGAGAAACAGCATTGTCGTCGTGTTCATGGGGAGCTAAACCGGCTGGGTCGGAACGGAATGCGTGGTCGTGTTCATCGGGAGGGCTTGGACGGAACAGGCGATGGAAACAAGGCCTGGCGTACCGCACAATGGAGGAAACGGCCTTGTGTTCGACCGTGTGACGCCCTCGATTCAATCGTACACTAATCATACACGCAAATGTGTACGATCAAGATCAAGGACTCACGGAAAGATATCACAACACAACTCTAGACACAAATTAAAATAATAAAAGATTTATATTACAAGCCAGGGGCCTCGAGGGCTCGAATACATCAGCTTGAAAACACAAGAGTCAGCGGAAGCAACAATATCTGAGAACAGACATGAGTTAGACAAGTGCCTTAAGAAGGCCAGCACAAAAGCAACAACGATCGAAAAGACAAGGCCTCCTGCCTGGGAGCCTCCTAACTACTCCCAGTCGTCAGCGTCCGTCACGTGGTAGGAGGCACCCTCGGGGTAGCAGCAGTCGTCAAAGGTGGCATCTGGCTCCTGGACTCCACCATCTGGTTGCAACAACCAGAAAGAAGAAAGAAGGGGGAAAAGGGGGAGCAAAGCAACCGTGAGTACTCATCCAAAGTACTCGCAAGCAAGGATCTACACTACATATGCAACATTATCAAAGGAAGGCTGTATATGTGGACTGGGCTGCAGAAATGCCAGAATAGAGAGAAGGTCTAGTCCTATCGAAGACTAGCATCTTCTGGAAACCACCATCTTGCAGCAAACAGGAGGGAGTAGAGTAGCATAAAGTAAAGCGGTAGTAGTGTTATCAACCTCGGCCAGAGATCCTTTCTCGACTCCCTGCGAGAAAGCAATCCCAGAGCCATACTATCCAGTTATCATCACAATCAAATCCTCATCTCCATCCAGTTCTCATCACAAGTATCCAGTTCTAGTTGTATCGATCGGGATACAACTCCAAGTGTCCGTTACCGTAGGACAGGCTATGCATAGATTAGTTCTTCCCTGCAGGGGTGCACCAACTTACCCACCACGCTCGATTGACTCCGGCCGGACACACTTTCCAGGGTCATGCCCGGCCTCGGCCAAACAATACGCCGCAACCCGACCTAGACTTAACAGAGAGGTCAGCACGCCGGACTAAACCTATGCCCCCAGGGGTCATGGGCCATCTCCCCGGAAACTCCTGCACGTTGCGAACGCGGCCGGTGAGCAGACCTAGCTACCTCCCTAAAAAGGCAGGAGCTTACCAGTCCAACCCGGCGCGCGCCGCTCCGTCGCTGACGTCTATTAAGCTTCGGCTGATGCATACGACGCAGAACGCCCATACTATGCCCACGTGATGGTTAGTGCTATCAGGCCAGAGGCCCCTCGGATCAAATATCCAATCGTAGTGGATTAGGAACGCGCGGTAACAAGCAGAGACTCATGAAAGAGGTGACCCCGTTGCCCCGTCTCGAGGACTTGCGGCAAGGGCTAAGAATGCCCGGCCACGCCTCGTAATTATCTCACGGGCACCTTCGAGGTCAACCCGTCTCCACATCACTTTCCAAGTAACAGTTGTAAAGTCCAAGTATCCGTGTGTCCAAACATCAAGAGGAAAACCCAAGGAATCACCCTCGGTGGGTTCCACTCAATGTAATCATCAAGGTGAACGTAGAGGAATCACCCTCGAGGTTCACACTTGAGGGGTTGCACGACAGAGTCGTATCGGAAGTGGTTAAAGAGGAAATCACCCTCGATGACCACGACCGAATAGCTACACTACAGGGTTAACATCAGAAGTGTTGTAGAGGTCTCACCCTCGGCACTCGATAGTATCCCAGTAGTGTCGAGCAACTAAGGGGAAAGTGATGTGCGGTGCAGGGGCCTGGTCTTCGATCCCGTTGATCGGGTCTTCAATGATGAAGCAGGGGCAACAAGGACAAGGTGGGGGTCACTGATGGATCACTAACCAACCTATACTAAGCAGTTTAGGATAAGCCGGTAAGGTAACAATAAGCAGGTTACAAAAGGAGGCTATGCATCAGAATAGGAGCAAACAATAACAATAGCAAAATCTAATGCAAGCATGAGAGAATGGAATGGGCGATATCGGGATGATCAAAGGGGGGGCTTGCCTGGTTGCTCTGGCAAGGAGGGGGGTCGTTGTCGACGACGTAGTCGATCACTGGGGCATCAGCGGCCTCGGGGTCTACCGGAGAGAAGAGGGGGAAGACACAGTAAATACATAGCAAACAGAGGTAACACTAAGCATGACATGACGATACGTAGCACTAAGCGTGTTCTAACACGGTCCTAGACGTTATAGGGGAAGGGGGAAATCAACCGGGAAGGTGTTCCCGGTTCCGGACCTGTGTCAGACAGATGACCGGAGGGGGAAAGTTCCATGTTCAGCATGCTAGGGGCATGTGACAGATGAACGGACCGCGTATTCGGATTCGTTGGATTTTTCTGAGCAACTTTCATATAGAAAACATTTTCATCCGAGATACGGTTTATTTTCTATGAATTTTTAAAGTTGTTATAAATTCTGGAATTTAATTATTTATTTCAACATTATCCAGAATAGTAAAAGATGACGTCAGCATGATATCATGCTGACATCAGCAGTCAACTGTGTTGTTGACTGGGTCAACTACGTGTGGGCCCCGCATGTCATACACTGTTTAGTTTAATTAGGGTTTAGCTAATTAATTATGGTTTAATTAAATTAACTAATTAATTAGATTAATTTAAACGGGATTAAATAACTTAATTAATTTACTAATTAATTAATTAACTAATTAATACTTTTATTAATTACATTTCCTTTTTTTAATTTTTGTTTTAGGGGTGTGGGGCCCCTACGTCAGTGGCCCAGGGCGGCTTATTGGGCACGGGTTAACGGGGCGGGCGTGGGCGCCCGTGCCCGTGACCACCAGGGGCGACGGCCACGGTTGCGGGCCGGAGCCGCACGGCGAGGTGGCTGGCCAGGGCGGCGCAGCCGGAGCCGCATGGTGAGGAGCGGGGCGGGGCGGCTATGGCGCAGGGGCAGCCGCGGTTCGCGGGGCGCGCGTGGCGCCGTGAGGGCGCCGAGAAGGGCCGCGGTTCGCGGGCACTCGCGTCGGGCGTGGCCGGCGCTACACGGGCGCGGCCGGCGC
>NC_041383.1:438219688-438226185 GCF_002162155.2 Triticum dicoccoides
CTCTTCATAAAGGCGGGGTTGAGCTTTGTAGACCTGGTGATTATTGCAATAAGACTTTCGGCTTAGGGCATCGGCCATTACATTAGCCTTGCCAGGTGTATAAGATATACCGCAGTTGTAGTCAGCAATAGCTTCCATCCATCGCTGCTGACGGAGGTTCAGATCTGGCTGAGTAAACAGGTACTTCAGACTCTGATGATCAGTGAAGATCTCACAACGATTACCGAGAAGGTATTGTCGCCATAGCTTCAATGCAAAGATAACCGCTGCAAGCTCAAGGTCATGAACCGGGTAGTTTTCTTCGTGAGGACGCACTTGACGGGAGGCATAGGCAATCACCCTGCGCTCTTGCATTAGAACACAGCCTAATCCTTGACGTGAAGCGTCACAATAGATGACAAAGTCCTTGCGAGAATCAGGGGGAGCAAGCACTGGGGCAGAAGTCAGTTTATCCTTGAGTGCCTGGAAACTTTCCTAACATTTGTCTGTCCAATCGAACTTAACGCCTTTGTGAAGCAGATTAGTCAGTGGCTTGGCGATCTTGGAGAAGTTCTCGACAAAGCGGCGACAATAGCTGGCCAGTCCTAGAAAGCTTCTGACTTGCTTGACAGTCTTTGGAGGGGTCCAGTCAAGAATAGCCTGAACGCGCTCTGGGTTGACGGCAATACCATCCTTGGAGATAACATGACCAAGGTAGGTGACTTCGGGTAACCAGAATTCACACTTGGAATACTTGGCATAAAGTTGATGCTCTCGAAGCTTCTCCAGAACAAGACGAAGATGTTCAGCATGTTCTTCTTTATTCTTCGAATATACCAGTATATCATCCAGATAGACTACGACGAACTTGTCGAGGTAATCCATGAATATATAGTTCATCAGACGAGAGAATGTAGCTGGAGCATTGGTTAAACCGAATGACATGACGGTGTACTCGTAAGAACCATAACGAGTCACAAATGCGGTCTTTGGAATATCCTCTTCACGAACACGGATCTGGTGGTAACCCAACCTCAAGTCGAGTTTAGAGAATATCGATGAACTAGCCAGTTGATCATACAGATCATTGATCCGAGGAAGGGGATATTTGTTTTGAATTGTAGCTTGGTTGATAGGACGATAGTCTTGGACCAAACGGTTCGTACCGTCCTTCTTCTTGACGAAGAGAGAAGGTGCTCCCCAAGCAGAGGAACTTGGACGAATGAAACCCTTGTGAAGAGATTTGTCGATTTCCTCCTTAAGCTCAAGGAGTTCATGAGGTGGCATCTTGTAGGGTCGTTTTGCAATAGGAACGGTGCCTGGTTTCAAGTCGATGACGAACTCGACAGCCCGGGCAGGGGGTATTCCTGGAAGTTCTTCTGGAAATACGTCTTGGAAGTCGCGGACGACTGGAATCTTTTCAATTCCCTCAAGAGGTGCCGCGTTCAACGCATTCAGCACATAAAGTCGTGCTTCAGCGTTTCGAACCAGACGAGCATTGTAGCTTACTATCTCATCTGAAGGGTGTAGAAGATGGACGGTTTTAGAGGCACAAACGATAGAAGCCGTATGTGCTTTCAACCAATCCATTCCCAGAATTAGGTCAATATTGGAAGACTTCAGAATAATGGGGGATGCAAAGAATTCCAACCCTTCGATTTCAACTGAAACGTTGTGGCTAATCATGGAGGTTTGGCATTGGCCCGCAGGGGTTTTTACCACTAGTGGAGTGTGCATCTCTTCGTATTTAATGCCATGCATGAATGCAAAATCTTCTGATACGAAAGAATGCGATGCTCCTGTATCGAATAAAACAGCAGCTGGTACTGAATTAACAAGAAGAGTACCCATCACAGTGGCAGGCTGGTCTTGAGCTTCATTCAGATCAACATGATTAGCATGCCCACGACCATAAGGTCTGGCATTGTTGTTATAGGGCTGATTGTTACGGCCATTTGAAGGTAGAGCCAGCTGGCTCTTTTTTTGAGTGCACTCTTTAGCAAGGTGGCCGGGGCGGCCACATCTAAAGCACAGACCATCATTGGGATCGGGAGCAGGAGCTTGGGATGGTATAACTCGAAGAGGCTGCCTCTCTGGTGGAGGAGGCAGACGAGGTGCAGCATAGGACTGTCTTGGCGTAGGTGCAGTTGGACGATACATGTTGTGGGGAATCCATATCCGACGCTTCTGCGCTGACGGGCCCGAAGATGGGCCAGCATCACGGCTACGCCTGAGGGATCCCTGGTGTTCCTGAAGACCAGTCTCAACCTGAATAGCCTTGTTCACCAAGGTGGCGAAGTCGGCAAAGTCATGAACGAGTAATGCTAGCTTAATATCAGGGTGAAGTCCATCACGAAACTTCTCTTGCTTACTAGCATCAGTTGCAATGTCTTCTTCAGCATAACGTGACAAGTCCAGAAATTCCCGTTGATAAGCATCTACAGTCTTGTTGCCTTGGGTGAGGTTGCGGAACTCTCGCTTCTTCCTGTCCATGGTTCCCTGAGGAATGAAACGGGCACGGAAGGCAGCTTGGAAATCCGGCCAAGTAATGACCGTTCCAGCAGGTAGGGTACGCCTGTGGCTGCCCCACCATTGAGCAGCAGGACCCTTCAGAAAGAAAGATGCGAAGGTGACATAGCTGGCAGGGGCAACACTAGCAGACTCCATTTCATATGTGATGTCGCAGAGCCAGTCATCAGCATCAAGGGGTTGAGTTGAGCTGCAGTAGATAGATGGGTTGAGGCGCATGAAGTCCTGCAGAGTTACTCGGGTTGGATGTTGATTCATGTTCGGACGAGGAAACTGAGCCATCATTCCTTCCATGAACTGGCGAGTTAACTCAAACTGTTGCCTCATTCCAGTAAAGAATTCTGGCGGTGGTGGGTCGTTGGCACCACAGCCACGACCAGCGGGTCTAACCATCCTGCTAACATGTAACAGGGGTAGTTCAGCATTGAGCATTTGCAAAGATAAGGATCATTCATGATGAAAACATGCATAATGAAGGAGGTACGACGGATTCCACTCCGTAGTCAACACGACAAGGTGTGCACTACTCAAAAAGCTATTCTAAGGAATAACTATGGCTTCATCCAACTTCGGGGTGAATGTGGTCACGGGATCCTAATGTTAGTAAATTCATTTAACCCGAGTAGAAGAGAGTTCAGAGTCCCAGAGTATAGACGAGGAGTAAAAGATGCTAACAGCACCCATATGGCGACGTGGGCCCGTAAGCCACACAGCCAAGTTAGTAAAACAGTTTTCAGTGACTAGACTCAACTTCGGCCAAGGAGTTGGAAAGGGGGCTACCTACAGGTAGTCGGCTCTGATACCAACTTGTGACGCCCTCGATTCAATCGTACACTAATCATACACGCAAATGTGTACGATCAAGATCAAGGACTCACGGAAAGATATCACAACACAACTCTAGACACAAATTAAAATAATACAAGCTTTATATTACAAGCCAGGGGCCTCGAGGGCTCGAATACATCAGCTTGAAAACACAAGAGTCAGCGGAAGCAACAATATCTGAGAACAGACATGAGTTAGACAAGTGCCTTAAGAAGGCTAGCACAAAAGCAACAACGATCGAAAAGACAAGGCCTCCTGCCTGGGAGCCTCCTAACTACTCCCAGTCGTCGGCGTCCGTCACGTGGTAGGAGGCACCCTCGGGGTAGCAGCAGTCGTCAAAGGTGGCATCTGGCTCCTGGACTCCACCATCTGGTTGCAACAACCAGAAAGAAGAAAGAAGGGGGAAAAGGGGAAGCAAAGCAACCGTGAGTACTCATCCAAAGTACTCGCAAGCAAGGATCTACACTACATATGCAACATTATCAAAGGAAGGCTGTATATGTGGACTGGGCTGCAGAAATGCCAGAATAGAGAGAAGGTATAGTCCTATCGAAGACTAGCATCTTCTGGAAACCACCATCTTGCAGCAAACAGGAGGGAGTAGAGTAGCATAAAGTAAAGCGGTAGTAGTGTTATCAACCTCGGCCAGAGATCCTTTCTCGACTCCCTGCGAGAAAGCAATCCCAGAGCCATACTATCCAGTTATCATCACAATCAAATCCTCATCTCCATCCAGTTCTCATCACAAGTATCCAGTTCTAGTTGTATCGATCGGGATACAACTCCAAGTGTTCGTTACCGTAGGACAGGCTATGCATAGATTAGTTCTTCCCTGCAGGGGTGCACCAACTTACCCACCACGCTCGATTGACTCCGGCCGGACACACTTTCCAGGGTCATGCCCGGCCTCGGCCAAACAATACGCCGCAACCCGACCTAGACTTAACAGAGAGGTCAGCACGCCGGACTAAACCTATGCCCCCAGGGGTCATGGGCCATCTCCCCGGAAACTCCTGCACGTTGCGAATGCGGCCGGTGAGCAGACCTAGCTACCTCCCTAAAAAGGCAGGAGCTTACCAGTCCAACCCGGCGCGCGCCGCTCCGTCGCTGACGTCTATTAAGCTTCGGCTGATGCATACGACGCAGAACGCCCATACTATGCCCACGTGATGGTTAGTGCTATCAGGCCAGAGGCCCCTCGGATCAAATATCCAAATCGTAGTGGATTAGGAACGCGCGGTAACAAGCAGAGACTCACGAAAGAGGTGACCCCGTTGCCCCGTCTCGAGGACTTGCGGCAAGGGCTAAGAATGCCCGGCCACGCCTCGTAATTATCTCACGGGCACCTTCGAGGTCAACCCGTCTCCACATCACTTTCCAAGTAACAGTTGTAAAGTCCAAGTATCCGTGTGTCCAAACATCAAGAGGAAAACCCAAGGAATCACCCTCGGTGGGTTCCACTCAATGTAATCATCAAGGTGAACGTAGAGGAATCACCCTCGAGGTTCACACTTGAGGGGTTGCACGACAGAGTCGTATCGGAAGTGGTTAAAGAGGAAATCACCCTCGATGACCACGACCGAATAGCTACACTACAGGGTTAACATCAGAAGTGTTGTAGAGGTCTCACCCTCGGCACTCGATAGTATCCCAGTAGTGTCGAGCAACTAAGGGGAAAGTGATGTGCGGTGCAGGGGCCTGGTCTTCGATCCCGTTGATCGGGTCTTCAATGATGAAGCAGGGGCAACAAGGACAAGGTGGGGGTCACTGATGGATCACTAACCAACCTATACTAAGCAGTTTAGGATAAGCCGGTAAGGTAACAATAAGCAGGTTACAAAAGGAGGCTATGCATCAGAATAGGAGCAAACAATAACAATAGCAAAATCTAATGCAAGCATGAGAGAATGGAATGGGCGATATCAGGATGATCAAAGGGGGGCTTGCCTGGTTGCTCTGGCAAGGAGGGGGGTCGTTGTCGACGACGTAGTCGATCACCAGGGCATCAGCGGCCTCGGGGTCTACCGGAGAGGAGAGGGGGAAGAAACAGTAAATACATAGCAAACAGAGGTAACACTAAGCATGACATGATGATACGTAGCACTAAGCGTGTTCTAACGCGGTCCTAGACGTTATAGGGGAAGGGGGAAATCAACCGGGAAGGTGTTCCCGGTTCCGGACCTGTGTCAGACAGATGACCGGAGGGGGAAAGTTCCATGTTCAGCATGCTAGGGGCATGTGACAGATGAACGGACCGCGTATTCGGATTCGTTTGATTTTTCTGAGCAACTTTCATATAGAAAACATTTTCATCCGAGATACGGTTTATTTTCTATGAATTTTTAAAGTTGTTATAAATTCTGGAATTTAATTATTTATTTCAACATTATCCAGAATAGTAAAAGATGACGTCAGCATGACATCATGCTGACATCAGCAGTCAACTGTGCTGTCGACTGGGTCAACTACGTGTGGGCCCCGCATGCCATACACTGTTTAGTTTAATTAGGGTTTAGCTAATTAATTATGGTTTAATTAAATTAACTAATTAATTAGATTAATTTAAACGGGATTAAATAACTTAATTAATTTACTAATTAATTAATTAACTAATTAATACTTTTATTAATTACATTTCCTTTTTTTTAATTTTTGTTTTAGGGGTGTGGGGCCCCTACGTCAGTGGCCCAGGGCGGCTTATTGGGCATGGGTTAACGGGGCGGGCGTGGGCGCCCGTGCCCGTGACCACCAGGGGCGACGGCCACGGTTGCGGGCCGGAGCCGCACGGCGAGGTGGCTGGCCAGGGCGGCGCAGCCGGAGCCGCATGGTGAGGAGCGGGGCGGGGCGGCTATGGCGCAGGGGCAGCCGCGGTTCGCGGGGCGCGCGTGGCGCCGTGAGGCCGCCGAGAAGGGCCGCGGTTCGCGGGCACTCGCGTCGGGCGTGGCCGGCGCTACACGGGCGCGGCCGGCGCGTGGCCATGGCGGGGTGAGGCGCGGGTGTGGTGGACGCATCGAGGCAGAGGGGAAGAGGAGGACGGACGACGGCTCACCCCCGTTGCAGGGGAACGTCGGTGAGGCTCGGAGGAGCCGCGGTTGAGGAGGAGGTCGAGGACGGCGCAGTGATGAGGACGAGGCGGCGGGGCGACGTCGGGACGAGGTGGC
>NC_041383.1:438227427-438271359 GCF_002162155.2 Triticum dicoccoides
GGGTCCTGTTGATCGGGAGGGGTGTGGCGTACCGCAAAACGGACGAAACGGACTTGTGTTGGAGCGCTACGGTCGAAACGGGGGTCCTGTTCATCGGGAGGGGTGTGGCGTACCGCAAAACGGGACTCCACGGGATACTGTTCATCTCCACCGTCGACCTCCTCTAGCCTCCACGGGCTACCGTCGACCTCCTCCAGCCTCCACGGGCTCCTGTTCATCCAGCCTCCACCGCGTGCTACTCCACCGGCTACTGTTCAACCACCCCTCCACAGGCACCCCTCCACCGTCTACTGTTCATCCAGCCCTCCACACCATGGGGTCCTGTTCAACCACCCCTCCACGGACACCCCTCCACGGACACCCCTCCACCGTATACTGTTCATCCAACCCTCCACACCACGGGTTCCTGTTCATCAAGAGGCAATGCCACCGCTCACTGTTCATCCACCCCCCCCCTGCAACGCTCATTGTTCATCCAATCGATCGACTTCAGTTAGCAGCAGTAGAGAAGGAATCGCTCCATCGGGTTCAGTTAACAGCCATCGATCGATCGCTCGGGTTCAGTAACGCGTAGCCTGCAGTGCAATCGCTCGAGTTCAGTTAGAGCCCAACGCCTTGCTCGGGTTCAGTTAGAGCCAACGCCTCGCACGTGTACGAGAGAAATGCGCATCGCTCGGCCCCCGACCTCCCACCGTAACCGGCAACTCCCCGAAATTTTCCTCCCCCTCGCTTCTACCATGGTTTTTTCCGTCATGGACGGCCCAAAGAATGTCATGCAGCTACGTCTCCGGCCCGCCCAGGATGAAAAGCCCATTTTCTGTCATGATTTTTTGTCATAGAAGTAGGAGCCCATCACATGTATGATGATACCGGGTTTTATCACAATTATCGTCATAGAAGTGGCATATGTATGACAGGAAAAAATTCGTTCGGCCCAAAATGTCACGGATGTTTCTTTTTTTTGTAGTGCATGGACCCGCAGGCTATCAATCTTTACAAAGATCTACATGCCACTATGCATGCATCCCCCAAGTTTGGCCTCGATGCTGTCGACGGTGTCAAAGCTCTTGACCTCAAGGGTGATAGCCTTGCTAGTGCTTCATAAGTCGTCCCGGCAAGGAGCTTGCCGGGGCTATGCAAGCCGCCCCGGCAAAGATGTTGCCGGGGGAGGTCTAGCTTGTCCTCTGCTCTTTGTTCATTGTATTGAGTATTTGTCTTGGTAGTTTCATGTTTTGTCTTCTACTGCCCTACTAGGCCCTGCCGTAGGTGTGGCTACGACTGCCCGTGCACAAGTAAGGGGTACAAAAAGAGCCCATACTTTTGTACACCGATAGGAGCCCCTGGGCCTGGGCCACACATAAGCACAAGACGTAGTTGGGCCAGGCCCAAAGCAGTGCGCGAGCACGCGTGGCAGAGACTTAATTTCCATGATCTCTTCACTAGTTACGCTTCCCCACGATCCGCATTGAGGGCGTGACGTGGGGTTCGTGCGCGGGACGGCCGCAGCATGCTTGCATCATCTCGCGGTAAATGGTAAAGAAGCGGCCCGCGCCTTCCTCATAAAAAGAGGATTCCGCAGGGGCGCCGCTCATTTACCCTCTGGGCCCTTATCAATCTAGGAACCGTCGTTCCCCTCTCCTTCCTCGAGTGCAAACCAGAGCTTCACGCCCCTGCTCGCCACCGCCGTGCTTCCATTGCTTCCTGATCCCCCGCCTCTTCTTATTCGCCATGGCGCCCAAGGCAAGCAAAGGCAAGGGGGCGGCCAAAGCCGTCGAGGGGAAGGAGGTGTCGGAGAGCGAGCTAGTGAAGCTGCGGAAGAAGTTCGCCCTCTTCGCCCCGACGGTTGATGCGCTCACTATCGGTGTCAAAACCGGCGGATCTCGGGTAGGGGGTCCCGAACAGTGCGTCTAGGCGGATGGTAACAGGAGACAAGGGACACGGTGTTTTTACCCAGGTTCGGGCCCTCTCGATGGAGGTAAAACCCTACTCCTGCTTGATTAATATTGATGATATGGGTAGTACAAGAGTGAATCTACCACGAGATCAGAGAGGCTAAACCCTAGAAGCTAGCCTATGGTATGATTGTTGTTCGTCCTACGAACTAAAACTCTCCGGTTTATATAGACACCGGAGAGGGCTAGGGTTACACAGAGTCGGTTACAATGGGAGGAGATCTTCATATCGAATCGCCAAGCTTGCCCTCCATGCCAAGGAAAGTCCTATCCGGACACGGGACGAAGTCTTCAATCTTGCATCTTCATAGTCCGGGAGTCCGGCCAAAGGTCATAGTCTGGCCATCTGGACACCCCCTAATCCAGGACTCCCTCAGTAGCCCCTGAACCAGGCTTCAATGATGATGAGTTCGGCGCGCAAATTGTCTTCGGCATTGCAAGGCGGGTTCCTCCTTCGAATATTCCATAGAAGATGTTGAACACAAGGATAGTGTTCGGCTCTGCAAAATAAGTTCCACATGCCACCATAGAGAGAATAATATTTGCACAAATCTAATCTGCTGACGTACTCTGCAGCGTGACATCACGCCACGGCCAGGCCTTTATTCGAATCGTTTTACTGTTCCACCTCAGCGCATTTAGCGAGGCGGTTTCCTTGGCACGTCTTGTCAAAGCAGAGATCGTGTCCCCTTATTCCGGGATTCTCATCAATACGAGCGTGGGTAACCCAACCGCGCCTTTGGTATGACCCCCTAATTGAAAGCGAGTCCCAAACGATTACGGGGAGGGCTCTTGGTATTCAACCTCTTTATAAAGAGACCAAGGCTCGACTCCTTTTAACTCAATCGAATCTGCCCCTTGCCTTGAGCTCCAACATCCAGAGCTCCAGCTTTAGGCGCCTCGGACCCTCGATGATGTCCGGCTCCGACCTTAAAGGCTGGTGGATGCCTTCCTCCATAACGGAAGAAGACGTGCGAAAGCTGAGAGATGCCCGGTATCTGACGGGCGAAATCTCGCATAGGCTGCCTGCACAAGGGCAAGCCATTCCCACTCCCCAGCCCGATGAGAGCGTGGTGTTCATATCTCACTTCCTTCGGGGGCTAGGCTTCCCGGTAGATCCCTTCGTGAGGGGACTTATGTTTTATTACGGGCTGGAATTTCATGACCTAGCTCCGGAGTCCATCCTCTAGATCTCATCGTTCATTGTCGTGTGTGAGGCCTTCCTCCATATTACTCCTCACTTCGGATTGTGGCTGAGAACCTTCAAGGTGGAACCGAAGATAATCGAGGGGCAACACGCTGAGTGCGGAGGAGCCATCGTAAGCAAGATGGCCGACGCTCCATGGCCCGAGGGCTCTTTTCAAGAGGAGTTCGGCTTATGGCAACGGGACTGGTTTTACATCACAGCCCCCAGGAGCACCACATGGGTGGCGCCACCTGCTTTTCGCTCGGGTCCCCCACCACGGCTAGCATCATGGGTCAATGAAGGGCTTATCTGGGGGCCGCCCAAAGACGTGCCCTTGCTACAGGACCACATTCGAGATCTTCTAGAAAGAGATATTAACTTGACCGTAGTGGCGCAAGTTATGCTGATTCGCCGCACACTTCCCTGCAAACGTCGCCCTCTCCGCCTGTGGGAATTCAACCCGGAAGGACCGCAAGTCCTCCAACACTTTATGGGCACGACGCCCGTGGAGATGTACAAATTGTTCTTCGGATCACGAGCAAGGTGTCCGGATTTGTCCGAGGACGCAGGTCTGAGCTGCAATCGCCCGGACGCTCGAGTAAGTAGCTCCGTATTTGGACATGTCATCCGTGTTTCCATCATAAAATTACCCTTAATAGAGTTGTCCTTTGAACAGGAGTGGATAGCGAAGGCAAAGCTTATCAGGTGTCCAGCCCCCCTGCCTGAGACCGCGCCGAATCCCATGCTAACCAGGATGCTGGAGGTCGTGCTTTGGGAAGAAGGCGAAGGGGGGAACTAAGGAGCTACCGCCTCCACGAAGGAGGCTGTTAGGAAGGGAGGAATGGAAAATTCCCCCGACCAGGGAAAGAAAAGGACTGCCTCTAAAGACCCGGAGGTGATGGCCTCAAAATGGGGGAAGAAATCTTCGCCAGAGGGTTCGGCGCCGGAGATAGCCCCCGCTGCATTGTGCCCTCAAGGGGACCCGCTCTCCCCCGAGCCGTAAGTGAAGAGAGGGGTTCCATAATGAATGACATTCCTGTTTTATTTCTGAGGAAGATAACCAAAATATTACCTTGCAGTTCGGATCTCAACCCTTCTCAGCGGAGCTCATCTTCAGGGGATCTTTGTCCGGAGATGGTAGAGAGTGAAATGCCTCCCCTTGTCACACCGTCTCACGAGGCAGGCGACCCCGAGGTGTCGTCTCGGAGGGTTTTTCCAAGTCCGGACCCTGGAAAAGGTCATCAGGCTAGTCCGGCACCCTCTGGTGCGCGGTCGGAGGGGCTGAAGGATCTGCTTGGGAGGGCGTCCATCTCAGAAGAACACCGTATGTTGATGAATACGGTGATTGGAAGGATTTCATCCGCGGAAAGTGGATTGTACGAGGCTGCCAGGAATTTACTAACAGGCTTTGAGGTACATAAAAAGGTGTACCTTTTGGTAGAGCCGCATATTAAATGTGCCCTGTATAAATAGTAGCCCCTGAGACTCTGTGTGTCGTCAAGAGTGACGGTGCGCAGAGGATCATAACCCCAGGTATAATATGTCACCTATTTTGTGAAGGTGGCGAGGCGTTCGGTGGCTAGCCAGACTGATGAATCTGCCGAGCTAAAGCGGCAACTTGACGTGGCGGATGCCGACATCGCGCTTGTAAATAACCGGCTAGATGAGGCACAAGGTATGTTCCAAAGACATCTGATAAGAGGAGTTTGGTGTGCGTGCCTTATAAGATATGTGCTTGATGCAGATAGTGCTGCTGCCGTGGAGAACCTTCGGGCGGAACTTGCCCGAGCCAAGGAACAAGCAAGGAAAAGTGATGCGGCTGCCGTGAAGGCGGCTGAAGAGCTAAAAGCCGAACTGGCTGCTCACTGCTAGAGCAAGAAAGTAATGGCCGAGATGGCTATAAAATTGAAGGATGCTGCTGCCCGCTGTAAATTTCTTGAACAAGGAGATAAGGCGGCTCAGAAGGATCTTGAAAAGATCACTGCCGAGGCCAAGGATACTCGCTCTGCAATGAGAGCTATGAAGGAGGAGCTGCGTCAGGCCGGAGATATCACGGCTAGAAAGCCCTATATGCTGCGGATGAAGTTCGGGGACCCCAAGTATGCTCTGTTAGACCGGCAGTGGAGTGCGGAAAACACTTATCTAGATTTGGCAGCTAGTGCGGCAGACGCGACCGAGCACTTCCGCGGCCGAGGTGACCATGGATTGGAAGAGTTTTTTTGGTCGCAGTTCCACAATCCAGAATGCCCACTTTCGGTATCCGACCGTTTGGCCGCCTAGGCAGAGCTAAACAGGTTATCTAGACTCGCCATGAGGTATGTTGCGAGCCGTCTGTGGCCGGAGAAGCCGGAGCCGAAGAGTTATTTTGGCTTGGTGCCGCAGTTCCTTGGTTCGGTGCCGCATGCTGATAGAATGAAGAGGTCGGCGTGCATAGAGGGCGCACAGATGGCTCTTGCCCGTGTCAAAACATACTGGGCGGATATGAAGGCCAGTGTTGTTGCATCCCGGGATTCGAACGAAAGCCGAGTACCTGCCAAGCACTACTTTGAGGAAGTTCTTCATGGCGCTCGTTTAATAGAGTCGCAGTGCTCGAAGGATGTTGTGTTCGAATAGCGTGTACTATTGTAAAACGAATATTTTGATAGAATATAAAAGCTTTTTATACTTGTGCTTGCAAGAATTATAATGCCTCCTGTGCGGCCGTTAATGTATATGTGTATATAACCTGAAAGATGGCAATCGTTGGCTTCAGCCCCCATGCATAGAATGCGGGGGTGTTCCCAAAAAGGCGCCTTTTCACACTTAATCCAACGTCTTGGTCCTATAAAGGAGGTGGTGGCGCGGCGAACTAGGCAACCGGACTATAATGCTTTATCACTCTCACCTAGCCATAGGAGTTTGACAGTGGGGCTACTGAATAGCCCCTAGGGGCACCGCGCTCACCCAAATTCAGGGCGCGAGTGTGCCTGACCGGGAAGCGGCCCTTCGTTAATGCGGAGGAATCCTAAAGATTCCAAAAGTCATCGAGTGGTTGACCAGTCTCTCGCTATATCATGACAGTCAGTTTTCGGCTTTCTCTACTGAGGTGCTCGCCTGGACGAACTGGGGCACAATCGCAGTAGTTCTCCTGGTGCCGCCTTAGCCGATAGAGCGGAACGTAAGGCAGCAAAACACAGGAGCCGGGCAAACCCAACATTTGACCAAAGACATGATTCGGAGCTGATGCATATAAGGCCAAACTCGCGACGCCGAACACTCCCTAAGGTATTCGGTCTTTCTGAGGACGGGCCGAACAATAACTCTTTGGTAAAAAAGCCCCTGGTGTCCAGGTACGTGCAAAATTCTGGCGTGGCCACATGCCAAGACGCCAGCCTCCTCCTCGGCTATAGTGAAAACCGGGGGATGGTATCAACAAGAGACGGTAAGAAATGTTTACGCAGGGTCTTAATCTGAAGAGACCTTAGAACGGGTCCCCACTGCACGTCTACGCATGTGTCTCCATTGTGTCGTATCCTGGACGGGCGTAGCACGATGTTTGTCTGCGAAAGAGAGGGACTTAGTGAAAAATAATCGTGCGAGAAATCTATATTAGAATAAACAAATTATAACACAGAGGCATGAGTAAGATTGGGCCGTATTGTCTCCTGGTGTGAACACGCGGAGCCCCTTGTACAGGGTTATGCGGCTGTTAGGCCTTTGTATGTTTACGCCGGACTTGTCGAACCATGTCCGGGGTAGTGAAGCTGGATTAGTGTGCGGTTGTCGAGGCGGCCGCACCATTATCCGTACTTCATGAATCAATTGATATTTCCCTTTAGTGAGATGACGCCTCGCGGACCGGGCATTTTGAGTGTGAGGGATGCATAATGCGGTATTGTGTTAAAGCGGGCGAAAGCTTCGCGTCCCAGTAGCGCTTGATAGCGACTTATGAACGGGGCGATGTGGAAGGTTAGCTTTTCGCTTCGCAAGTTGTCGGGTGTGCCGAACATGACTTCTAACAATAGGGAACCCATACTCTGGGTATCTGGGCCTGGCGTGATTCCTTGAAAGGAAGTGTTGTCATGGCGAATTGTTGCTGGGTTTATCCCCAGTTTGCGAATTGTGTCCTGATATAATAGGTTTAGGTCACTGCCGCCGTCCATTAGGACTTGTGTAAATTGGAGTCCGTCAATAATCGGATCCAAGACCAAGGCAGTCCAGCCTGCATTCCGGATACCTCTGGAGTAATCCTGATGATCGAAGGTGATTGGTTGTAACAACCAGTGACGGTGCTCCTCTGGGGCAGGACGTGTGGCGCGTATCTTTGTGGGCGCCGTTCTGTTTTTCCCTGTTGTCACCTGGAGTGAATTTACTGTTTTGACTTCTTGCGGGAACTTCTTTTGTTCTCCAATGTTCTGCTTGTGGGGCACGTCGTCATCCTTGCTTGGTGTGTCGAGCCCCTTATGTTCGGCATTGAGTTTGCCGGACTGCTTGAAGACCCAACAATCTCTGTGGGTGCGGTTTGCAGGTCTCCCGTGAGTACTGTGGATTTGACATATTTTGTCCAAGATTTTGTTGAGGTTGGATATCTCGTCCCTGTCATCTTTGGGGCGGCTTTTTCTGATTTTGCCGAGAGCTTTTGAATCCGGCGTTTACTTCCGTGCTCATCGGGGTGTTGTCCTTGATCCGGCGCGGTTCTTTGTTACGATGCGGTTTCCTGTTCCCATCTCTGGGTTCGGACGTATTCGGGTCGCTGGTGCTGCTTCTTGCCAACCAGCTATCCTCTCCTGCACAAAAGCGGGTCATGAGGCTTGTTAATGTGGCCATTGTTCTTGGCTTTTCTTGGCCGAGGTGTCTGGCGAGTCATTTGTCTCGGACGCTATGTTTGAAAGCTGCTAGGGCTTCGGCGTCCAGACATCGACTATCTGATTCTTTTTAGTAAGAAATATGTTCCAGAGTTTCCGGGCTGACTCCCCGGGTTGTTGAGTTATATGACTCAAATCATCTGCATCCGGAGGTCGGACATAGGTCCCTTGGAAATTTGCCCGGAAAGCATCCTCGAGCTCTTCCCAACTTCCCATGATGTTTTCGGGGAGGCTTTTAAGCCAATGCTGGGCTGGCCCTTTGAGCTTAAGGGGTAAATATTTTATGGCGTGGAGGTCATCTCCTCTGGCCATGTGTATATGGAGTATATAATCCTCGATCCAGACTCTAGGGTCTGTTGTTCCGTCGTATGCTTCTATGTTTACGGGCTTGAATCCCGCTGGAAATTCATGATCGAGTACCTCATCGATAAAACATAGGGGGTGCGCGGCGCCCCTGTATGTGGGTGTGCCGTGATGTTTGGATAATTTTTGTGTTGCATTGCTCAATGGAGCTTGCTTTCTTGGCCCGTAGATGGATCTGGTCGGGTCGTTTTTCTGATGTGAATCTTTGTGTGGCTCGCGTGCCGCATTGAATGCGGCGCCCTTTGTTCGATCGTGGGGCCGTCTATCCGACCTGGTGACTTCATTGTTTTTTGGTTGTGGGGGCTCTAGGGCCTCTTCATCAAATTCTGGTAGTAATTTCCGCTTCAGAAAGCTCTTTGTGTGACGACTGTTGTCGTACTTGTGTGCGGTATTGAGTACTTTGCTCCATCTTATTCTAATTGCATCTTCCGCCGTTTTGAGCTTCCACTTCTGCTTTTTCAGGCTATGTGCAGTGGCGACAAGCCTTTGGTGGAGGTTCTGGTGCTCCAGCGACTTGTCCGGCGTGAGGTCGTCCAGACTATTATCTTTGCTGGGGCCGGATTGTTCGGTTTGTCCGCCTTGTTTGGACGGTTGCTCGATGGCGTGTTCGTATTTTGTTGATTCGCCCTGCTCCATGGATGGGTCTCTGTCGAGGTGGGGCTTGGCGTGGCGCTTACGCCGCCGCTTTGATTGTTTTTCGAGGGAACGATCCCTGGTTGTGCCCTTTTGATCCTCGTCGTTGCTTCTTTTAGGTGTGTCCACCATGCATACATCGTGTGATAAGGCGATTGTGAGGCGCTCTATAGGCGCTGGTTCTTGGTCGTCTCCTTCATCGGCGTCCATACCGTCGATGTCTTCGGAGTCGAAGTCGAGCATGTCGTTTAAGTTGTCGACAGTGGCTATGTAGTGGGTGGTGGGTGGGCTTCGAAATTCTTCGTCTTCCGCATCCCAACCATGCTGACCATAGTCCGGCCAGGGCTCTCCTAACAAAGAGAGAGACTTTATTGAATTCAGGATATCGCCAAGGGGCGAGTGCTGAAAGACGTCTATGGCGGTGAACTCCATGATCGGAGCCCAATCGGGTTCGATCGGAAGAGGTGCGGGAGGTCCAAAATTCGGAACGGAGTCCGGCACCCTGGAGTCATAGGCCTCGCAAAGGACTGGGCTGGTGTTCAGCTCTATCGCCGTAGAGATTGCGGCTCCGGGGGCGGCGTCCAGCCGTCCGGCCCCAACTGGCGCAGTCGGCTCTGAGATAATGGTCGGAGCGGGCACCTTAGCGACGCTCTGGGTGTTGTCCGGTGGCAGAGCTAAATCATGCCCATCGTGACAGTGCGGCGTGCTCGGCCGTGGCTCGAATCCGTCAAAGATCAAGTCCCCGCGGGTGTCGGCCATGTAGTTTAAACTTCTAAACCTGACCTGATGGCCAGGGGCGTAGCTTTTGATCTGCTCCAGATGGCCAAGCGAGTTGGCCCGCAGTGCGAAGCCGCCAAATACGAAGATCTGTCCGAGGAGAAAAGTCTCACCCTGGACTGCGTCGTGGTTGATGATCGAAAAAGCCATCGGGCCTAAAGGTGACGACATAGAGGAACTCTAAATGAAAGCACCAATGTCGGTGTCAAAACCGGCGGATCTCGGGTAGGGGGTCCCGAACTATGCGTCTAGGCGGATGGTAACAGGAGACAAGGGACACGGTGTTTTTACCCAGGTTCGGGCCCTCTCGATGGAGGTAAAACCCTACTCCTACTTGATTAATATTGATGATATGGGTAGTACAAGAGTGAATCTACCACGAGATCAGAGAGGCTAAACCCTAGAAGCTAGCCTATGGTATGATTGTTGTTCGTCCTACAGACTAAAACTCTCCGGTTTATATAGACACCAGAGAGGGCTAGGGTTACACAGAGTGGGTTACAATGGGAGGAGATCTTCATATCGAATCGCCAAGCTTGCCTTCCACGCCAAGGAAAGTCCTATCCGGACACGGGACAAAGTCTTCAATCTTGCATCTTCATAGTCCGGGAGTCCGGCCAAAGGTCATAGTCCGGCCATCTGGACACCCTCTAATCCAGGACTCCCTCACTCACCCTTAGGGAGAAGTTCAAGCCCTTGTGGGGGAGAGAGACATCGAGGCATCCTGCCACGAAAATCATCCCTGCTCGCTTCGCCTAGCCCGGGTCAGACAAATATCCTTTCTTCATCAATTACTTCTCCTGCGGGCTCTGCCCCCCTTTCTCCGACTTCTTCAACGACATCATGCACACCTACGGCTTCCATCTCCTGGACTTTACGCTGAATGCCGTGGCGTGCATGGCCTTCTTCGCCCACCTCTACGAGGGCTTTGCCAGGGTGCACCCCGACACGGCACTTTTCCACCACCACTTCGTCCCCCGCATCCAGACGGGGGGCGCCATCACCGGTTGTGTCACTTGGATCCCAAGGGCTCAGAGCAAGGACGTGTACCCTGAGGGTTCCACAAAGGACAAGTGGGAGGAATGGCGGGGCCAGTGGTGCTGGATCGAGGAGAAAGATCCACAGGAGTTTTGCCAGGTCCGTCGGAAACCGCCGCTCCGCATCAATGACGGGGGCAAGCTTGATGCTGTCGGATTTCAGGTTCCGACAGACCCTTGAGGTTCAAACACTGGGGTGCGCACGAAGATCTTTCCCCTACCAGCTTACGTCTCGAAGTCTCACAAGGATCTAAGCAAGAAAGATGAACACACAAGGGACACAAGATTTATACTGGTTCAGGCCACCATTGTGGTGTAATACCCTACTCCAGTGTGTGGTGTGGTTGATTGCCTCAGGGGCTAATGATGAACAATACAAAGGGAGAACATCCTCGCGAGGGGCTGTTCTTGAGCTGGTGCGATGAACTGCTTGGGTGAGTTCAGTCGCCTCTCTCTAGCCTATGCGTCTTCTTGAGATGGATGCTCAATGCCTCTACTTTGTGGTGGCTAGTCCTATTTATAGAGCGAGGCCCTGGGCCTCTTCCCAAATAATGAGCGGGAAGGGCGCCAACAATTGGCCATTTTGAAGGGGAACATCTAGTACACTTATCCTGACTAAAGTTGGTCTTCGGCTGCCAAAGGCTCTGACGATGACGCCATCCTGGGCTCCACAATGACCTCCATTCTGCCGCTCTGCTGGTCTTGGTCTTGTTGCACCAAAACGGTAACCTTTGCCTGATGCCTTGGCCTGTGCTTGCCCCCCTTGCACCGAAGGGGAAACAAGGACACTGCGCAGGCCAGCGCCCGCCTGGCGCCCGCCTGGTCTCGATCGTGATGGCTTGCGTCACGGGCTCCTCGCTAGGTACCCTACCTTGATCTCTCCGCCTCCTCGCGAGCCTGCCTGAGGAGGCTGCTCCTGAGGAAGCTTCCTGTCATCCGCTCCACGAGGCTTGGCCCCTCACGAGGGTCTTGAGCTTGAGCTGATGAAGCTGGGCTGCACTGGGCCCCCACTTGAGCCACGTCGCAGGCCGCATGCAGGCAAGTCTGGGGACCCCTATTCCCAGAACGCCAATAGCAACCCCCGGGCCCAAGGCGCGCTCGGACTTGGCTTAGCGGAGAAGCGAAGGGGCAAGTGCGAAGCGCTGCGGGCCCCAATAGCCTGCGGCCTTGGGCACCGCGTGGCGATTGATCGGACATGGGCGTCTCTGCTTCCCCATGATGCCTCGGCAACCGCACAACTTGAGAAGTCTCTGCATGCAAAAGTGGGTCATGATTACCTGCGATCGTGGAGGCCGGCGGTTGGCCTTCTCCGGCTATAAGTACGGAATGGCGCAAGCCATTCCAGTTCATCTCTCCCTGCTACTCCTTTCTTCTTCCTCCCCGCCCTTGCTTCACATCATGCCGATGGCACCGATTCGCCGGTTTTCTGCAGAAGAGAAGGGGAAGGCCCCCCGAGAGGGTCCCGACCCGCTTCCGCCGAAGAAGCGGCTAGTCCTCTGTCGTCGAGATGAGGGCGCCGGGCAGGAGACGTCGAGGCCCTGGTACGAGCGACCGCCGCCTGGATTCCTGTTGCCCTTGTATGCCCGCATCAAGGGCCCTGGAGAAGAAGGCGCCGAACGACACCGCCGGTGCCGCCGTCAACACCGGCGGGTTACGGCGGTGCGCGTCGTTCCTCCTGGAGTCCACGCCGAGGGCTCCTCTCGTGAGCTTGTGCTCCACGCCGCCATGACTCCCCGATCTTGGATTCGCCTTCCTCCCTCCTTTGCCTTCGAGATCCCGCCGAGGGGGCCTCTTGAGCTCTGGCTATAGCACGCTGACTGCAGTACCCCTGCGACCGGAGTGGAGGTCGAGGTTGTCGCTCCGGGCAAGGTCTACATGACCCGTGGCTGGGGCGAGATCGCCCGGGTCTGCCGGACAAGGGGCGCCCTCGTAATCCACCTCGAATACGATGGCGCCTGCCTGATGTTCTTCAAGGTCTTCGACACGGAAGGACGCCGGCTGGAATGCTGCCACGAGAAAGGCGGTCGGGGCATCGCCGTGGCGAGGACCAGGCCCGCCAACCGCTTCCCCAGCAGCTCCTTAGGCAGCAGCAGAGGAGCCGGAGGGTCCAGTGACTCCGCCGAGCTTTACGTGACTCTGGAGACGAGCAACGACAGCTACGAGCCCCCGAGCTCGCGTCGCTCCCGGAGCAGGGCAGCTGCATCAGGCCGCCGACGCCAATGATCTAGATGGGGTTGGTACCGATGCCTGACGACCCACTGTTGATGATGGCGTCTCTTACGGAGGTGCGCGTAGTTAGCTTTCCCTAGGATTAGCACCTTTTGTTCCCTGCGAGGAATCGAAGTACCACCCCGCGGGGGTATGTAAGGCGCTGGCCATGTCTTTGTAAATATTATATCCCTAGTATGAATCGATGCGAGATGCTTGTCCTGTCCCGGCTCGGCTCCCCCTTTCTTCCCTCACGAGGGCCTGGTGCTCTACGCTGACAGGTCCCAGTCCCCAGGCAGGCTTCAGCCGTCACTGGTATGCCAGGTCGCGATGCCGTGGTCAAGGCCATGAGGTGAGCGGCCCGAGGTCCAGTAAGAGCCCCTGAGTCGCGATGCTCAGGAGGTCCCCTTTAGCGCTCAAGCAGCCTCCGCTGGGCAAGAATGGTAGGCAATGTTGCCGTGACAGAGCTGCACTAGGCGAGGGTTTAGCGCCGAGTCGAATCAGTTTTTGCCTGACTTATCTCGTAGGTTTGGAGTGGCCTTCGGCGAAGTGTCGGGCCTGCGTGGCGACAACTGAGGTGTGGCTACGTTAGGCCCTCGCGAGCTTCTTCCCTCTCCCCCACACTTTCCTTAGTGCTCTATGTCCTTAGGTCCCGGCCCTCGAGCAAGCTCAGCCGCCGCTGGTATGACAGGTCGCGATGCCGTTGGTCAAGGCAAGGGGGTGAGGGTTGGAGAGCCAGTAGGAGCCCATGAGTCGCGATGCTCAGGCGCCCCCCTTTTAACGTGCGAGCAGATCATGCTGGAGAGAAGGAGAGAAGGCTCGCGATGCCACCAGCGTTACTCCTAGAGCGAGTCCTGCATATCAATCATGAGGGGGAACAAGGTCTGTCGTTACGATTGCTAGTCAACCATTGGTCGCTCCGAGGGAGTGAGTGGGGCACTGAGGGCCTGGTGAAGTGGCGCCTTGCGGGGCTGCCGCGGCCAGAGCTTAGCCACTTAGATTTTTCGGCGTTGCAAGGACGGACCCATGCGCAAGTTTCGTGCCAGAGCGAGCGGCTCCAAAGGTAGGTGTCAATCGAGCAGGCGATTAAGTCAAGCAGGTTAAGCATGAAGGAGCAAATCCATTTAGATAGATGCGGAGAAAGCAAATGCCACTGGGTGAGGCCCGAGCAGCTTGGGGATAATGCAGCCCGAGGGGCGCCCCCAACAAGGTAGGTAAAGAGCATAAGCCAAACAGATACATGCCTCAGGGACGGACCCACATGACCTGGGAATGATGCGGCCCTACGGGCGCTCCCAGCTGAAAATAGAACTTCGAAAGATGTCACCTCATACCATTGCAGAGCGAGTATCGGAGTAGCTGACGACGCGTGGTGAAGAAGCCAATCCTCATGAGCCTTCGGAGCCCTGAGCCTCGGGAGGCTCTAGGGGTCCGGGCGGCTCCTCAAGGTCCATCTCCATCTCCTCCAGGAATGTGCGGTGCCTGGCCACCTGAACTTCCAGGATGCTCCCCATCAGGCGCTGGTGGGCAGCAGCCGTGTTCGGCAGGCCGAAGGGCATGCGAACGTAGTTGTGAGGTGGACCCTCACAACGCCCCACGTGTGAAGGCCAGAGGCGCTCCTGAGACGCGACTCGGTTGAGTGCTGGTACGTCGATGCAGACGCGCAGCCCACCATCCTCGCCGGGATGTGGGGCTACGGCGGGCAGGCGGCGGCTGCCGCGCATGACTCTTGACTCTTGTAGCTCCTGAATGTTCCTCGCGATGAACTCCTGAGGGTTTGACCCTCCTTGCCTCACGCCTTCCTAAGGGAAACATGCCTTGAAGCACGCCTCCAAGTGGTGCCCGAGCACCTCCCTCGTGACCTTGGAAAAGTTAGTGGCTCTCCAAGACAGAGCCCCCGAGCCCTGCCCGAGGAGGGCGCCGGGCGCGCCTTCCTATGCGACAGAGGGTGGCGCCCCTTGAACAGGCGCGGATCCTAACGCAACGCCTCCGGAGGTGCCTGCCTCGTGAGTGTTCGAGCCAGGTGAAGCCTTCTTCTTCTTAGGGACCGCCTCTGAAAGCCTCCCGCTCCTGTGGTCTGGGTCTTCGATTGCCGCGGCTTGGAAGGCATGCTCAAGAGAACACACTGCATCCCTTTCCTCACAAGGCACTGTGATGATTCCACCGCTTCCTGGCATCTTGAAGACATTGTAGCCATGGTGAGTCACTGCCATGAACTTGGCCAGGGCTGGGTGCCCGAGGATGGCATTGTATGGCAGGCGAATGTGGGCGACGTTGAAGTCAATGAGCTCGGTGCGGTAGTTGTTGCGCTGCCCAAAGGTGACGGGAAGGCGAACTTGCCCTATCGGGGCGGTGGAACCATCAGTGACTCCTGAGAAAGGCTTGGTTGGCAGAAGCTGATCATATGGCACTTGGAGATTGTTGAATGTCTCGACGGACAGGACATTGAGTCCAGCTCCGCCATCAATGAGGGTCCTGGTGACTTGCACATTGCTGATGACTGGGGAGCAAAGCATCGGGAGGACTTCGGCCGTCACTGCGCACTTGAGCTGATCCGCTGAGCTGAACATGATAGCGCATGCTGACCACCTGAGAGGGCGCGCGGCCTCAAGCTTGGGGAGGACTGCATTCACCTCGCGAGCAAACTGCTTGAAGATGCGCTGAGAGGCTGGGGCCTGAGCACCGCCCAGGATGCAAGCGATTGCACGCGGCACCTGGAAGCCCCCAGCCCCCTCGTCCGGGTGATGGTCTTCATTCCTTCTTGGCGGCGGTGGCAGAGGAGGGAGGCATGCGTTGCCTTGAGGGCGGTTCTCACGAGGCTGATTCCTCTAACCTCCCTCGCGAGGCTGGTCCTGCCAGCGGTCCTCGCGAGGTCGGTCACGCCACCCTTGGCGAGGGCCACGGTCCTCCCATCGTCCTCCACCTCTTCCTCCTCCTCGGCCATAGCCCCGGTCGTTGCGATCGGGACGTCGGCCGATACGCCCATCTCGCACAGCCCTGAGCTCTTGGCATTTGTTGGTGTTGTGGGTGTGGAGGTCGTGGTACACGCAGTACCGGCTGCCCTTGGATGACTCAGGCTGATCCCTGCCTCGCTTGGTGTCTGGCTCTGCTGCGAGAACAGCAGCCCCCTTGCGCTTCACATCCTTGACCTTGGGCTTCTTCTCTTCTGGGTCGGCAGTCGGAAGCTTGAGGAGGGAGAGGTGCCCTTCCTCAGCCATGGCGCACTTGGTCGCCAAGTTGAACAGCTCCAGTGATGTGCACAGGTCCTCATGGATTGCTAGCTCCTCTTTCATCTTGATGTCACGCACACCGTCGGAGAAGACTAAGATGATGGCCTCCTCAGTCACCCTGGGGATCTTGAGGCGTGCGTTGTTGAAGCGCTGGATGTACTTCTGCAGGGTCTCTCCTGGCTGTTGTTTGATGCGGCACAGGTCACTCATGGCCGGGGGCCGGTCACGAGTACCTTGGAAGTTGGCGATGAAGCGGGTGTGCATCCTGTCCCAGGAGGAGATCGTGCCAAGAGCCAGGTTCAGGAGCCAGGTGCGGGCACCGTCCTTGAGCGCCATGGAAAACCAATTCAACATGACCTTTTCGTCCCCGTTGGCGGCTTCAATGCCCAGCTCGTAGAGCCGGAGGAACTCCGCAGGATCGGCAGTTCCGTCGTAGCAAGGAGGCAGGTCCGGCTTGAACTTGCCGGGCCATGCGATGCTACGCAGCGCGGCGGTGAAAGAGCGGCAGCCTGCGGTGGCCATCGGAGCTCTCTGCTGATGCGAGGCTTGCTCCTGGAGATTCCCGTGCACCGCTGCCTGGAGCAGGGGTTTTGACGTGGCGGTGCAGGGATGCGGTCACGACGCTTCGGTGTTGGGAGCACGCGAGCACCTTCTTGGGGACGAGGGATCTCTTGGCAGCTCCTTTCTTGTCGCGCGGGCGCCGGACGCGGAGGGTCTCGTCCTAGGGCCGCCCGCCTTGGGGCCAGGGCGCCTTCTTGGGGAGGAGGCGGCGGAGGCACCTCCTGATCCTCGCCTCCTACGTAGGACGGAGGATGAGGCAGTGAGAGGGACGGCGCAGGGGAGCCCCCTGCGGCGCTGACGAGCTCGGTGATGCGGGCGAGCCAGTCCTCGTAGAGGTCGTCGACGGGACGGTAGTGCAGGAGCTCAGGCGCCAGGAGTAGCGCAACATGCGCGTCCGTGGGGGCGCGACGGGCGTGGGATGATAAATCGGTTGGGGTCAGTGACGGGGTGGCGGTGCGGCCTTCCCGCCGCACCGAAGGACGCAGGGACGAGGCCTACTACTCGTTCCCCGCTGGGCCGGTGGCGGCGTTGGCGGCAGGCGACGGGGAACGACGGGGGCGACCGCCAATGGGCGCCGTCTGGGCGACGCGGGTGGCGAGTGAAGCCCGACGCTCGGCGCGGGCTCGGCGAGCGTCAGCCATGGACACGACGGAAGATCAGACGCGACCAGCAGAAGAAAGATTCCGGTGCACCCCTACCTGGCGCGCCAAATGTCAGATTTCGGGTTCCGGCAGACCCTTGAGGTTCGAACACTGGGGTGCGCACGAAGAACTTTCCCCTACCAGCTTACGTCTCGAAGTCTCACAAGGATCTAAGCAAGAAAGATGAACACACAAGGGACACGGGATTTATACTAGTTCAGGCCACCATTGTGGTGTAATACCCTACTCCACTGTGTGGTGTGGTGGATTGCCTCAGGGGCTAATGATGAACAATACAAAGGGAGAACAGCCTCGCAAGGGGCTGTTCTTGAGCTGGTGCGATGAACTTCTTGGGTGAGTTCAGTCGCCTCTCTCTAGTCTATGTGTCTTCTTGAGATGGATGCTCGATGCCTCTACTCTCTGGTGGCTAGTCCTATTTATAGAGCGAGGCCCTGGGCCTCTTCCCAAATAATGAGCGGGAAGGGCGCCAACAATTGGCCATTTTGAAGGGGAACATCTAGTACAATTATCTTGACTAAAGTTGGTCTTCGGCTGCCAAAGGCTCTGACGATGACGCCGTCCTGGGCTCCACGATGACCTCCATCCTGCCGCTCTGCTGGTCTTGGTCTTGTTGCACCGAAACGGTAACCTTTGCCTGATGCCTTGGCCTGTGCTTTCCCCCCTTGCATCGAAGGGGAAACAAGGACACTGCGCAGGCTGGCGCCCGCCTGGTCTTGATCGTCATGGCTTGCGTCACGGGCTCCTCGCGAGGTATCCTGCCTTGATCTCTCCGCCTCCTCGCGAGCCTGCCTGAGGAGGCTGCTCCCGAGGAAGCTTCCTGTCGTCCGCCCCGCGAGGCTTGGCCCCTCACAAGGGTCTTGAGCTTGAGCTGATGAAGCTGGGCTGCACTGGGCCCCCACTTGAGCCACGTCGCAGGCCGCAGGCAGGCAAGTCTGGGGACCCCTGTTCCCAGAATGCCGACATATGCCAAGGACTAGAAGCTCACGGTCGCCACCACTAGGATCCACCGCCTGACCTTAGCTAGGCTCATGCTCGAAATGATCAGGGCCAACTTCATCCGCCACTGCATTGCTCCTCTGCACAACAAGGGGAGGCCGGCGTGGGATTTCAAGAACGCAGCCGACATCATGAGGCTTCGCCCCTGCCTGAATTACAACTTCACGGTGATCCAACACGTGCATCTCTGCCAGCGGCTCTTTCAGCTCAAGGTTGACGAGACCGGCAAGGCCGAGAGGTCCGGCAAGGCCGCCAAGACCGGCAAGGTGGACAAGCCATTCAAGCTGCCAGCGGGGGTGATCCCGTTGAGCAATAACTCTTGCCTGACCGCCATCATCGCCATGATGCCGGCATTCAACGCGCACGGCCTTGACTCGACCTGGGTCGATCCAGAAGCAAAGATAGTGCAGAAGTTCTTCGATAATTTATTGGAGGGGTACATCCGTGCCGAGCCGCAGCTCATCCGCCCCACCACCGAGGAGGAGATGGAGTACATCGCCACTAGATTGGAGGAGGTGGCACTTGTCGAGGAGGCCGACAGTCATGGCACCGTGGAGGATGAGGCCGGGGAGGCCGAAGAGGAGAAGAAACTCACCGATTGGGCGGAGTCTGTCGGGGGGCCCAGCGGCAGCGGTACCGGGGCTCCCCCTGTTGACGGCTGAGGAGACGGGCGAGGAGGCGGCCGAGGAGGGATACAACATGGACGAATCGTTGGCCCCAAAGAAGAAATGTGTCCTGTGGCGGGCCGGCTCCGGCGAGCCAGTCCGTCCCGGCAAGGCCACGCAACGGCAAGGGGCCCAGGCGCAACCCATGCGCCAAACAAGGCGCGCGGCTGCGGCGGCATAGAAGGAAGCCGCAGCGGCAAAGAAGGCCACGACCGTGGCAGCAAAGAAAGCCACGACCGCCGCCTCCTCCTCGACCAAGCAATCCAGGACCCCATCTTCCCCTCCTCCCTTCATGGACGCCGCCCCGGTGGCCGAATTCGACCTTTGGTCTTTTAGCCTGAAGAAGAAGAAGAAGAGGACAGAAGAGGAGGATGAGTAAGCACTTTGCCTCCCCATCCATTCTCTGATTCTTTATTTGTATTATCTTGTCTTGATTTGATCTTGTCTTCGTAGGGATATGAAGACGCTGGCTCAGAGGGCGGCGAAAAGAGCCAGGGCCCCGATGGGCGACGAGCCCCCGGCAAGCACTTCATGTGTGCCGGGGATGACCTTCATCATCCCGGAGACCATCCCCCAGCGTAAGTCTCTTACTCATTTCTCGCCGGCAAGCATTGGAGTGCGTATCCTTGTTGCTGACCTTGCCGGATTCGCAGGAGGAGAGCAGCAACAGGAGGAGCCACTAAGGGCTACTCCTGACATGTCGCCCCCATCAACCACGTCAACCAGAGGGACGTCCCCGGCAAGGGCATCCACCGACGAGCCTATGTGCATGGAGGAGGAGGTGGTGGGCACAGGTGCTGGCGACCCTGTCCTGGCAACAGATGTTACCGGGGAGGGGGACACTTCCCCCCCCCCCCACTCGTCACAGGTAAGCTATTCGCCACCGTCCCTTGCCATCTTTGCCTTGATTTTCTTTCTTTACTTCATCTTGATCTTTGGTTTTGGCCCTGCCTCACTCTCCCTTTTGGTCTCTAGATCCTCCCCTGATAGACCAGGTGAACGTTGATGATGTGATCGAGGAAACCGCCAAGGATGCCGAGGCTGAGGCCGCCAACATTGATGCCGAGGAGGCTGCCAAGGGATCCGCCAAGGAGGCCGACAAGGCCGCTGCCGAGGAGGTCGCCAAGGGGCCTGCCGGGGAGGCCAGCAAGGCCGCTGCGGAGGAGGCCACCACGGGGCCTGCCGGGGAGGCCGGCGAGGCCACCACTGGGGAGGCCACAAGGAGCCTGCCGGGGAGGAGGTGGTCAATGACCAACCCTCTTCCTTTTCGGCCCCTGCCCCGAGCAGGTATTTGAAGGTGGGCGACGATCTGTTCGTCAGCCTCCCAGGTGCGGCAAGCACCAGAGCGCCAGCCGGAGGGGAGGTGTTCAACGACGAGGTCCTCATTGCTGCCGGGCTCCAAGTTGTTGATGAACCGAGCACCAGCAGCAGCAGCACCAAGGAAGATCAGCTCCTCCAGGCCATGAGCGCCAACTTCTAGAAGCTCCAGGCACTCTATCGCACCCGCCAGGACAAAGTGGACTCCATGATGGCACGTGGACAAGGCCGAAGCAGACTATCAGGAGCGCTTTGCTTAGATGCAAGTCTGGTTCACCGAGGCCCATGAGGATCTGAAGGCCGCCCAGGTCCAGCTGGACGAGTGCCAGTGGGAGCTCCTCTTCAAGCAGGCTGACTTTGACAAGGCCCAAGAGGTGGCGAAGGCGAAGGCCACCAAGGACGAGTCTGACCAGACGCAACACCACATCTTGCTCGACGCACAAGAAGAGGACTTGGTCAGCCGTGAAGCGGTGCTCGCCACCACGGTTCGTGCCAAGGATGAAGAGGTTGAAAAGCTCATCGCATAACGGACCCAGGGGCTGAAGCAGGAGCACAAAGAAGCACTCAATGCTCTGGACCTGGACCATGCTAGCAAAGCTAAAGGAGGCCGTCGACGGTGCTGAGGCCGTAGAGGCCGGCAAGGTTGAGCTGGCCGGCAAGGTGGATAAGCTGGAGCTAGAGCTGGAGGAGCTGAGGAAGGAGATCTCAAAGCTGAAGAAGGACAGGGACATGACTACCCACACCTTGGCGGAGCTGCAGGTCACCATCTCCAACAAGACCAAGCTGCTCTCCAATGCCAACAACTCCATCGTTGATCTGAAGCTGAAGCTGGAGACTCTGGAGGGGATGCTTTTGGAGACCAGGGCCCACAAAAAGACCCTAATCAAGGATCTCATGGATGAGAGGCTGCTGCTGCAGGACGCCTCCACCACCCGCAACGAGCTTGTGGCCGGCATGAAACTCTGGACCAGCCGCCTTGTGGATGTTGCAGAGAGGCTCACCACACAGCTGTCCGCCATGGGCATGCCAAAGTTCAGGTTCTCCCATGAAGTGAACGTTACCGACAGTGCCAGTCTGACCCTATTCTTCAAGGGCGTCCTCAATGCCCTGAAGCTGCTCCACTCCACCAGGGCGACTTATCTGGCCGAGGAGTCCTGAAAGCTTTGCCAGGGCGCCTTGACCAAGGTGCTCACCAAGGTGGCGTACTAGAACCCCAGTGTCGACTTCGCCAACGCGCTTGAGAGCTTGCCGGAGGGTGTGGACCTCCAGGCACTCGAGGAGCACATCGAGCCCGTCATTAGCTATGTCGGCGGAGTCAAGAGGCTGGAGGGCCAGCACTGGGATTAGCTGCTCCATTTCTTGTTTCCACTGCAAGCTCGCACCCAAGACAATTTTTATCTTAAGTTAGAACCGTGACAACCACTGATGTAATATAACTTTGCTATGCTTTGAACTGAATGCATGCTATTTCCCTATTTGATTTCTCTTTGTATGTACTACATCCTATGCTTAATTGGATAGGATTACCGGCGCATTAACCCTTGCCGTGGGCGCTTCGAAGGACGGGTCCTTAGCAGCCTGCTTGGGGGTGTTGCTGCCAAGCAAGCCACCTTGCCGTCCTTGGCGCAGCCACTTGAGCTGTTGAGCGGACTCGAAATAGAACAAGGGTGCAGCCAATAGTGGCAGGGTTCCTTTGCGTGCAGGTTTTACATACAAAAACCGAGACCATTCGAGGGAAATAACCTTACAAAAGGGAATTACTCAAGGTTTAGCGTGACTTAGCTTTTTATTGCCGCGCGGATCGTCTTTGCGGCTGCAAATGACACCGCTCGCCTGGCTTCTCGTATCTGGGTGGCATGGATGGTCTTGATCTCCTCCGCCACCGGCGTCTGCCACGTTGCCCGTCCGTGCTGGCACGGACAGAGTGGCTCCAGACGAACCGACGTTGCGATCATCTTCTTCTTTGGAGCCATGGCGATGAAGAAACTGCTGCACTGACTGCTAGACCAGTTCTCACAACTTCTACCCCCTACCTGGTGTGCCAAAGATGTCGGGGGAAATGAACACCTATGGGATCAGGGGTGGTCCCTTCTACGGTTGGCAGGGAGAGGAGCTGCACGAAGAGCGGTTCTAGCGGTCAGGCACGAGGCGATTTTTACCCAAGTTCGGGTCGCACTGGTGCGTAATACCCTAGTCTTGCTTGTGTGTATATTTTGTGTTCTTGAATTCTTGAACTAGTTGTGGTGCATGCCTAGCTCAAAAAGTCTGAATCCCCTCTCAGTATGCCTCGGGCCTCCTTTTATATGTCAAAGGGGTTGCCACAGTGGCACACAGGAGGTGGAAAGTATCTACAGTGTACATGCTTATCACGGGCGTCGTAGGACAAATGCATTTAATGCGCGGCCTACATGCCCTCTCACCTTATCGGGGACGGTAGCAGAAGTAGTCCCGTCCGTCGCTGCCCTTCCTTTCCTTGACACGCGTCCAGGCTGACGAGGCATGCAGTGCCATGCTGGCTAGCTAGCTGCTGTGTTGGCGTGGTGGTAGAGCCTCCACGAAGATCTGCATGTCACCACGCAGGCGTCTTCCTAGTTGGCAAGCTGGTCATCACACTAGAGTGGTGGTGAGGTGGCAACACCTTGTTGGGCGCGGGCTTGGTCGCGTCCCTGCAATCGTCCCCGGCAAGGCTTGTCGGGGGCCTCGCGATCGTCCCCAACAAGGGTCTTGCCGGGGGTCTTCGTCTTCTGGTCCCACGTGGACCCGCAGGCTATCAATCTTTACAAAGATCTGCATGCCACTATGCATGTGTCCCCCAAGTTTTGGCCTTGACGCCGTCGACTGTGTCAAAGCTCTTGACCTCAAGGGTGATAGCCTTGCTAGTGCTTCGCAGTTCGTCCCGGCAAGGAGCTTGCCGGGACTACGCAAGCCGCCCCAGCAAGGATGTTGCCGAGGGAGGACCAGCTTGTCCTCTGCTCTTTGTTCACTGTATTGAGTATTTGTCTTGGTAGTTTCATGTTTTGTCTTATGCTGCCCTACCAGGCCCTACCGTGGGCGTGGCTACGAGTGCCCGTGCACAAGTCAGGGTATAAAAAGATCCCATACTTTTGTACACCGACAACATTCAATAAAGTACGGTTACGATGTTCGGACACACCATTTCGCTGTGGTGTTCCAGGTGGCGTAAGTTGTGAAACTATTCCACATTGTTTCAAATGAAGACCAAACTCATAACTCAAATATTCGCCTCCACGATCAGATCATAGAAACTTTATTTTCTTGTTACGATGATTTTCCACTTCATTCTGAAATTCTTTGAACTTTTCAAATGTTTCATACTTATGCTTCATTAAGTAGATATACCCATATCTGCTCAAATCATCTGTGAAGGTAAGAAAATAACGATACCCGCCACGAGCCTCAACACTCATTGGACCGCATACATCAATATGTATTATTTCCAATAAGTCAGTAGCTCGTTCCATTGTTCCAGAGAACGGAGTTTTAGTCATCTTGCCCATGAGGCATGGTTCACAAGCACCAAGTGATTCATAATCAAGTGATTCCAAAAGCCCATCGGCATGGAGTTTCTTCATGCGCTTTACACCAATATGACCTAAACGGCAGTGCCACAAATAAGTTGCACTATCATTATCAACTTTGCATCTTTTGGCTTCAATATTATGAACATGTGTGTCTCCACGATCGAGATTCAATAAAAACAAACCACTCAACAAGGGTGCATGACTGATACGTCTCCAACGTATCTATAATTTTTGATTGTTCCATGCTATTATATTACACCTTTTGGATGTTTATGGGCTTTATTTTACACATTTATATCATTTTTGGGACTAACCTACTAACCGGAGGCCCAGCCCGTATTGCTGTTTTTTAGCCTAGTTCAGTATTTCGAAGAAAAGGAATATCAAACGGAGTCCAAACGGAATGAAATCTTCGGGAGCGTGATTTTTGGAACGAACGTGATCCGGAGAACTTGGAGTGCAAGTCAAGCAGCGAATGAGGCGTCCAGGAGATAGGAGGGCGCGCCCACCCCTCCTGGGCGCGCCCCTATCTCCTGGGCCCCACAGGTGGCCACTGACGTACTTCTTCCTCCTATATATACCTACGTACCCCGAAAACATCCAGGGAGCCAACGAAAAACAATTTCCACAACCGTAACCTTCTGTATCTGTGAGATCCCATCTTGGAGCCTTCGTCGGCGCTCCATCGGAGGGGGAATCGACCATGGAGGGCTTCTACATCAACACCATAGCCCCTCCGATGAGTTGTGAGTAGTTTACCGCAGACCTTCGGGTCCATAGTTATTAGCTAGATGGCTTCTTCTCTCTTTTTGGATCTCATTACAATGTTCTCCCCCTCTCTCATGGAGATCTATTTGATGTAACTCTTTTTGCGGTGTGTTTGTCGAGATCTAATGAATTGTGGGTTTATGATCAAGTTTATCTATGAGAAATATTTGAATCTCTTCTGAATTCTTTTATGTATGATTGAGTTATCTTTGCAAGTCTCTTCGAATTATCAGCTTGGTTTGGCCTACTAGATTGATCTTTCTTGCAATGGGAGAAGTGCTTAGCTTTGGGTTCAATCTTGCGGTGTCCTTTCCCAGTGACAGCAGGGGTAGCAAGGCACGTATTGTATTGTTGCCATCGAGGATAAAAAGATGGGGTTTATATCGTATTACATGAGTTTATCCCTCTACATCATGTCATCTTTCTTAATGCGTTACTCCGTTCTTTATGAACTTAATACTCAAGATGCATGCTGGATAGCGGTCGATGTGTGGAGTAATAGTAGTAGATGCAGGCAGGAGTCGGTCTACTTGTCACGGACGTGATGCATATATACATGATCATGCCTAGATAATCTCATAATTATTCGCTTTTCTATCAATTGCTCAACAGTAATTTGTTCACCCACCGTAATACTTATGCTATCTTGAGAGAAGCCACTAGTGAAACCTATGGCCCCCGGGTCTATCTTTTATCATATAAGCTTTCAATCTACTTTTATTTGCATCTTTACTTTTTGCATATATATTATAAAATATCAAAAATACATTTATCTTATCATACTATCTCTATCAGATCTCACTTTCGCAAGTGGCCGTGAAGGGATTGACAACCCCTTAATTGTGTTGGTTGCGAGTTCTTTCTTTGTTTGTGTAGGTGCGTGGGACTTTTGAGGAGCCTCCTACTGGATTGATACCTTGGTTCTCAAAAACTGAGGGAAACACTTACGCTACTATTGCTGCATCACCCTTTCCACTTCAAGGAAAACCAACGCAATCTCAAGACGTAGCAAGAAGGATTTCTGGCGCCATTGCCGGGGAGGTCTTCGCTCAAGTCAAGACATACCAAGTACCCATCACAAACTCATCTCCCTCGCATTTACATTATTTGCCATTTGCCTCTCGTTTTCCTCTCCCCCACTTCACCCTTGCCGTTTTATTTGCCCTCTCTTTCCCAATCTCTCTCTCTCTTTTTCGCTTGCCTTTTGTTTGCTCGTCGTTATGTCTAGTTCCTTATCCGCTCCTATGTCTCCCGAGTTTGAAGTTCTTCACTTCAAGCAAAGGCAAGGAGAAAACTTAAAAGATGCTTGGTCTAGGATGATGGAATCTTATCGCAAATGCACCCTAGAGGTGAACTTTTGAATTCTTCTTTGCAATTTTTATGTTGGGTTAAATATGACGCATAGACAACTCTTGGATTGCATTGCCAAGGGAAATTTTATTGAAATTGATCTTAGTATTGCTCATGAAATTATAGAGGGAATAGTGGGAACACTACCTCAAAAGGGAGGATCACATCCTACCCAAGAAGAAACACAAGTGTTTGGAAAGATTTGCAAAGTAACATTTTTTTACAAAAGTCTCTTGAGCCTCTTAAAAGTGTTAGCGGAAATCTTCACCGCATGAATATGTTGATTACTCTTTGCAATAAGCGGTTGGATTCTTTAGATCTAAAAATTTCCGAGTATAAAGGGAAACATAAAGAACCTCCCGGATTCGAGCATGACTCCGCTAAAAAACTGAAAATCAAAGACGACACTACTTAGATCTATCTTCGCTTTTATGCCTAGCTAGGGGCGTTAAACGATAGCGCTAGTTGGGAGGCAACCCAATTTTATTTGTGTTTTTTGTTTTTGTTTCTGTTTAGTAATAAATTTTGCATCTACCTTCTGTTTATATGTGTTTTTATGTTTTAATTAGTGTTTGTGCCAAGTAGGACCTATAGGATAACCTATGATGATAGTCAATTTGATTCTGCTGAAAAACAGAAACTTTGCACGCACGAAATGAGTTCTTTTAAATCACAGAAACGTGATTTTGCGTTGATTCTTTTTGCTTCTGATCAATAGACAAATTTTCCAGTACTTCCTATTTTTGTAGGAGTTTTAGAGTTCCAGAAGTTTGCGTTAGTTACAGATTTCTACAGAGTGTTCTGTTTTTGACAGATTCTGTTTTTCGTGTGTTGTTTGCTTATTTTGATGCATCTATGGCTAGTAAAATAGTTTATAAACCATAGATAACTTGGAATACAGTAGGTTTAAAACCAAAATAAATAAATAATGAGTTCATTACAGTACCTTATGTGGTAGTTTTGTTTTCTTTCACTAACGGAGCTTATAAGATTTCCTGTTGAGTTTTGTGTTGTGAAGTTTTCAAGTTTTGGGTAAAGATTTGATGGACTATGGAATAAGGAGTGGCAAGAGCCTAAGCTTGGGGATGCCCATGGAACCCCAAGATATTCAAGGATAGCCAAAATCCTAAGCTTGGGGATGCCCCGGGAAGGCATCCCCTCTTTCGTCTTCGTTCATTGGTAACTTTACTTGGAGCTATATTTTTATTCGCCACATGATATGTGTTTTGCTTGGAGCGTCGTGTATTATATTAGTCTTTGCTTTTTAGATTACCACAATCATCCTTGCTGTACACACCTTTTGTGAGAAGCCTACTTGATTGAATTTGCTAGAATATGCTATGTGCTTCACTTATATCTTTTGAGCTTGATAGTTTTTGCTCTAGTGCTTCACTTATATCTTGTAGAGCATGGCGGTGGCTTAATTTTGTAGAAATTGCTAGTCTCTCATGCTTCACTTATATTATTTTGAGAGTCTTTTAGAACAACATGGTATTTGCTATGGTTATAAAATTGGTCCTGGAATGGTAGGCATCCAAGTTGGGTATAATAAAAACTATCATAGGAAGTGAATTGGATGTTATGATCAATTTGATACTTGATAATTGTTTTGAGATATGGAGGTAGTGATATTAAAGTCATGCTAGTTTGGTGGTTATGAATTTAAAGAATGCTTGTGTTGAAGTTAGCAAGTCCCATAGCATGCATGTATGGTTAAAGTTGTGTAACAAATTTGAGACATGAAGTGTACCTGGCTTGTGCATCCTTATGAGTGGCGGTCGGGGAGGAGCGATGGTCTTTTCCTACCAATCTATACCTCTAGGAGCATGCGCGTAGTGCTTGATTTTTGATGACTTCTAAATTTTTGCAATAAGTATACGAGTTCTTTTGACTAATGTTGAGTCCATGGATTACGCACTTTTACCTTTCCATCATTGCTAACCTCTTCGGTACCGTGCATTGCCCTTTCTCACCTTGAGAGTTGGTGCAAACTTCGCCGGTGCATCCAAACCCCGTGATATGATACGCTCTATCACACATAAAACTCCTTATATCTTCCTCAAAACAGCCACCATACCTACCTATTATGGCATTTCCATAGCCATTCCGAGATATTGCCATGCAACTTTCCACCGTTCCATTCATCATCATCATGACATACTTTACTTTTGTCATATTGCCATTGCATGATCATGTAGTTGACATCGTATTTGTGGCAAAGCCACCATGCATAATTTTTCATACATGTCACTCTTGATTCATTGCACCATCCCGGTACACCGCCGGAGGCATTCATATAGAGTCATATCTTGTTCTAGTTTCGAGTTGTAATTCATATGTTGTAATCAATGAAAGTGTGATGATCATCATTATTAGAGCATTGCCCAAAAAAAAGAAAAAAAAGAAAGGCCAAAAGAAAAAAAAGGCCAAAGAAAAAAAGAAAAAAATAAAATAAATAAAAGGGGCAATGTTACTATCTCTTTTTCCACACTTGTGCTTCAAAGTAGCACCTTGTCCTTCATGTAGTGAGTCTCATATCTTGTGCTTCAAAGTAGCACCATGTTTTTCATATAGTGAGTCTCATATGTTGTCACTTTCATATACTAGTGGGAATTTTTCATTATATAACTTGGCTTGTATATTCCTACGATGGGCTTCCTCAAATGCCCTAGGTCTTCGTGAGCAAGCAAGTTGGATGCACACCCACTAGTTTTCTTTTGTTGAACATTCATTTATAGCTCTAGTGCATCCGTTGCATGGCAATCCCTACTCCTCATGTTGACATCAATTGATGGGCATCTCCATAGCCCGTTGATTATCCTCGTCAATGTGAGAATTTCTCCCTTTTTGTCATCTCCACACAATCCCTATCATCATATTCTATTCCACCCATAGTGCTATATCCATGCTCACGCTCATGTATTGTGTGAAGGTTGAAAAAGTTTGAGATTATTTGAGTACGAAACAATTGCTTGGCTTGTCATCAGGGGTGTAGAATTTGGGAACATCTTTGTGTGACGAAAATGAAGCATAGACTAACTATATGATTTTGTAGGGATGAACTTTCTTTAGCCATGTTATTTTGAGAAGACATGATTGCTTTGATTAGTATGCTTGAAGTATTACTATTTATTTTATCAATATGAACTTTTATTTTGAATCATTTGGACCTGAACATTCATGCCACAATAAAGAAAATTACATTGAGAATTATGCTAGGTAGCATTCCACATCAAAAATTCCGTTTTTATCATTTACCTACTCGGGGACGAGCAGGAATTAAGCTTGGGGATGCTTGATACGTCTCCAACGTATCTATAATTTTTGATTGCTCCATGCTATTATATTACCCCTCTTGGATGTTTATGGGCTTTATTTTACACATTTATATCATTTTTGGGACTAACCTACTTACTCGAGGCCCAGCCCGTATTGCTGTTTTTTTGCCTATTTTAGTATTTCAAAGAAAAGGAATATCAAACGGAGTCCAAACGGAATGAAACCTTCGGGAGCATGATTTTTGGAACGAACGTGATCCGGAGAACTTGGAGTGCAAGTCAAGCAGCGAACGAGGCGGCCAGGAGAAAGGAGGGCGCGCCCACCCCTCCTGGGCGCGCCCCTGTCTCCTAGGCCCCACAGGCGCCCCCCTCTCTCGTGGGCCCCTCGGGCGGCCACTGACCTACTTCTTCCTCCTATATATACCTACGTACCCAGAAAACATCCAGGGAGCCAATGAAAAACAATTTCCACCGCTGTAACCTTCTGTATCCGCGAGATCCCATCTTGGAGCCTTCGTCGGTGCTCCGCCGGAGGGGGAATCGACCACGGAGGGCTTCTACATCAACACCATAGCCCCTCCGATGAGTTGTGAGTAGTTTACCACAGACCTTCAGGTCCATAGTGTCACGCCCAATATGCGATACTATCCTAAAGAGACTCGAAGGTCCCACCAAGGATAGAACCGCATATTGAAACGCTTTTGCAAGGTGGATATCATTACATCAACATTACATAATAGATGGGGATACATACAAGAGGCATACAATACCACACGAATACAACATCACAATACATTAGAGGATCATCCGACTATGGATGAAACACAAACAGAAACTCAAACGACATCCACCCTGCTAGCCCAGGCTGCCGACCTGGAACCTATCCCCTAATCGAAGAAGAAGAAGAAGAAGAACTCAACACAAGCAAGCATCGCTCTCGCGTCATGATCATCGCATAACCTATACCTGCAACTGTTGTTGTAGTAATCTGTGAGCCACGAGGACTCAGCAATCCCATTACCATGGGTATCAAGACTAGCAAAGCTTAATGAGAAAGGAAGGGGTAAAGTGGTGAGGTTGCAGCAGCGACTAAGCATATATGGTGGCTAACATACGCAAATAAGAGCGAGAAGAGAGCAAAAGGAATGGTCGTGAAACTAGCACTGATCAAGAAGTGATCCTGAACTCCTACTTACGTCAAACATAACCCAAAGACCGTGTTCACTTCCCGGACTCCGCCGAAAAGAGACCATCACGGCTACACACACGGTTGATGCGTTTTAATTCGTATCTAGTGTCAAGTTATCTACAACCGGACATTAACAAATTCCCATCTGCCTATAACCGCAGGCACGGCTTTCTAAAGATTATACCCTGCAGGGGTGTCCCAACTTAGCCCATGATAAGCTCTCGTGATCAACAAAGGATATACCTTCTCCCAGGAAGACCCGATCAGACTCGGAATCCCGGTTTACAAGACATTTCGACAATGGTAAAACAAGACCAGCAAAGCCGCCCAATGCACTGACAAATCCCGATAGGAGCTGCACATATCTCGTTCTCAGGGCAACACCGGATGAGACTAGCTACGAGTAAAACCCACCCTCAAGTTGCCCCGAGGTGGCCCCGCAAGCAGCTCAGTTCGAACCAACACTTAGAGAAGCACTGGCCCTGGGGGGCTAAAATAAAGATGACCCTCAGGTTGGCCGACCCAAGGAAAAGGTATAGGTGGTGGCGAGGCAAATGGTAAAACCAAGGTTGGGCCTTGCTGGAGGAGTTTTATTCAAAGCGAACTATCAAGGGGGTCCCATAAATCACCCAACCGCGTAAGGAACGCAAAATCCGGGGAACATAACACCGGTATGACGGAAACTAGGGCGGCAAGAGTGGAACAAAACACCAGGCATAAGGCCGAGTCTTCCACCCTTTACCAAGTATATAGATGCATTAATAATATAAGAGATATTGTGATATCCCAACATAATCCTGTCCACCATGGAGCAATCTTCAACTTCACCTGCAACTAGCAACGCTATAAGAGGGGCTGAGCAAAGCGGTAACATAGCCAAGCAACGGTTTGCTGGGAAAGGTGTCAAAGGTTAGAGGTTCATGGCAATTTGGGAGGCTTGATGAGCAAAAAAATAGGCAACGCAGCATAGCGATAGAACGAAGCAACTAGCATAGCAATGATAGTAGTGACATCTAGGGTAGCGGTCATCTTGCCTGAAATCCCGCAAGGAAGAAGGACGAGTCCAAGAAGAAGACGAACGGATGAAGCCGGACCAAGCGTAGACGAACGAATCCTCACAATCGCAACGAAACAGGAACTATCGAGAAGAAGCACACAACACGGTAAGCAAACCACACATATACAAGGCATGGTGCACAACAAGCATGATTCATGACAAGGCTACATAAAGCTACTCATGGCAAGAGATGATGCAAACAAGAGCAACACATCGAGGCAAGTTTAAATGAGGCCGGGAACAACATATAACAATTCCGGTAAGTCCTCATATGCAAATTTAGAAGTTGATCCAGATCTGAATAAACCTTATGTTCAAGTTGTTAAACAGCAAGTTAAGATGCACCAAGATGATCTACACGAGATTCTAGTCAAGTTACATATAAAGTTCATTTAGTTCGGAGCTACGGCCTAGAAGATATGAGCAAAACAAGTTAAACATGACATTGATGCAAAATGCATACAAACATCAAACAAACACCTCAAAAAAAGGATGCAACATGATAATATGAAACTACATGCAAAATCAAGCAAGTTTCATATATAGCACACTCAAAACGGAGCAACGGTTCAACACACACACTATACAAGTTATAGCAACAATCTGTCCAAAACAGCAACTAGGCATATTGCAAGCATCAAAACAGTAAGCTACAGCATCACAAAATGAAAACAAAAGACATGGGCATGATGTACAGGTAAAGCATAACAAAACATGTACACTGATCTATCTCCAGAAATCACTAGACCATGCTCCAAAACACATGGCAAGATTGCAAATAATAACAGTTCAGACTTTGCAGAAAATAACATCAGGTTGCAATGTTTAGAGCTATCAAACAACATGTTACAGGAACTTATCATGGCAAACAAAGGCATGGCATGAACCTACTAATCCCATAGAACAAAAGTCCTTTACTGACCATGAGCCAAAAAAGGATCAGAAAATATAATGGCACCCATTTAAACATAGCAAGTTTCGTTAACAGATTCATACATGGCAGGAACAACAACAAGTAGGCATGTTGGTGAGCTTGTACCACTCACCACAGAGCAATAAATGGCATGGCAAGGCAACAAACAGTAAGAAGATATGATTATGAAGCTAAGCATGGCAAGAGCAAGTTCATAGGGTACATGGAACACTAACAACAATCATGGCAACAACTAAACTTAATGTTAACAGGCTGACAGCAACATTATTTAGCAATTTGAGAGCAAGATTACAACAATCTACAGCAAGTTATAAATGCAACCAGGGGCATCGGTGGATAGATCATAACATGTAGAACAAAACACCCTTAGTGAACATCTCCAGATTATGCATAGGATGACTTGTAGCAGCAGGTTTACATAGCATCACGAAATAACAGATTCAGCCTAGCAAAACAGTAACAGCAAGTACACTACTTAACAAGCTCGATTCGCTCACCACAAGTCCTTGCATGACAAGATAAGCATAGAATCAGCAAGAAGACATATTTATGAAACAAACCAAGGCAAGAACAAGTTCATAGCATGCAAGGATCAACTACAACAACCTTGGCAAAATTGAATAACATGTACACAATCTGCCAGGAAATATTTTGTAGCAAAAGTAGATCACGAAAAAGACATGCTAGACTACTCCATAATTGCAACCAGGGGCATGAATGGATAGAGAAAAACCATATGTTCAAAACATCCTTACTGAAGTATTTCAAAATATGCATGGATCTCTCTGTAGCATCATGTTTACATGGCATCAAAATAACAGCAGAACGAGGACTAAAATCAGCAACATCACGAAGCCTAGTTTGCATGCTTGTGCTAGTCACCACATTGATCATAAAAAATACATGGCATACACCACTGTAAAGATGGCATGACATAGTTCAAAACACATGTACACATCAGCCTCATAAGATGCACACATCAAACATGGCAAAAATGACAAATGAGCATGTTCTGTTAACAGACAGTAGACAACATCATATAGCACTCTTGCGACAAAGATTCAGGCATCAATATGAGCTCAAATGAACATGATGCAATGGAATGAAATGAAGTACTCGTTGATATGAACAATTTGACATATTACACGCACAAAATGGAGCTACATGCACAGAGATACAGCAGGTCAAACTATGCACCAGAATGCAGTAATCTCATGACTTAGCAGATTTCTGGAAAAAAACAGGAATGAATCACGCACGGGCAGGGAATAGGTGTCCTGCTCACCTAGTGGGCCGAGCCCAGGTCGGCGTGGAGGCTGGAGGCAGGCCGGTGGAGCAGTTGGGCCTGGGGGCTGGGCCTTGAGGAGGCCGGATCTGGGCCGTGGAAGGTCGCGGGGCCCAGGGGGCGACGACGCACGAGGCACGAGCGGGCGGCGCGGCTCGGCCGGGCAACGGCGACGAGGGCCACTCCAGCGAGGGGAGGAGGTCCGGCGAGGCGCGGGAGGGAGCCGGGGGCGCGGATCCGGTCGGGGACGAGCGGATCTGAGCGTGGGGAGCTCGATCCGGCGACGGGCGAGGCCGAGGTGGCCGGCAACGAGCTCGACGGCGGCTCCTGCAAAATGGCGGCGGCGCAGGGCTTAGGGGAGAGGAAGAGCGCGGGAGAAAAATAGAGGAGGAGGCGCGGGGCACTGCCTGGACGGGGCTCGGCGAACTCCGGCAATGCGGGGTTTGTCTCCGGCGAGCTCTGACCGGCGGGGAGGTCGCGGGCGTACGGAGCGGCGGCGGAGCGCTGGAGGTCGGGGAGGAGGCCAGCGCCAGGGCGGGCGGTGGGGCGGCGCGGGCGCCTCGGGCCTAGATCGGCCCAGGGCAGGCTGCGGATGGGCTTCACAGGGCCCGCGGCGGCGGGGAGGAGGCTGAGGGCGACGTGGAGGCCTGGGAGTGGCCGCTGGCGACGGCTGGTGGTGGCTGGACCAATCGGGGTGCGCCAAGTGTCGCGATGGTGGTGGAGGGCGCCGGAAAACAAGGAGGAGGTGGATGGATCTGGCTGGTGGCACGGTTTTCGTGGGGGATGCGGCAGCTGAGGGTAGGGGAAGGCTAGGGGCACCCGAAAATGGTAAGGGGGGCTTCTTAAATAGGCAGGGGTCTAGGGTTAGGGGTTTTCTGCTCCGTTTTCGGACATCGGATCTCGATCCAACAGTTCGGAGCGGAGGGAGTCTAGGAGAGGGGTTGGCAGGCTGCAGGCGGGCTGTGTAAAATGCCTCAGGCTAAGAAGAGAGAGAAGCAGAGCAACCTGGCGTCAGTTTCCGGAGACCGAAAACGTCCGACGAATAAACCGGCAACGGTGCCGCTATGAATGATGGTTGGGCTATCAAACGAGCTCCGAATGCGACGAAACTTGACAGGCGGTCTACCTACACTATAATAAGACCACACGCCAACTCTCATCCCATTACGAGAACATTTTTATGCCACTTATAAAATAATATTTCGGAGGTGCCGCGGGCGCGTGCGTGTGTGGTCTGGACTCCGAACGGACAACAGAGAGAAACGACGGAACCCGAACGGATGCAAGTTTTGAAAACCATGCAGATGAAATGCAGATGATGACATGGCAAAATGCAACACGCAAGCAAAGAAAATGGCAACGACGGCGAATAACTGGCAGACACCTGGCGCGTCGAATCCGGGGCGTTACAACACTCCTCCACTAACAAGAGATCTCGTCCCAAGATCTTAGGACCGAGACGGAAGGGAAAAGGGATGAGGTGAAACAAGAACTCAAGAAAAGAAGCAAAGAATCGAGAGCACTCGAAAATAAGAGAGGAACGACGAGAATGACGAGAATTTAAAGGTCACGGAATCAGATCGACTATGAAACCACTCCGGTTAGAACGAGATAAGAAACGAATAAGACTGAAAGGATTTAGGCAGCACTTCGGCTGAAAATGGAAGGAAAAGAACATGAACTTCACACGATGGAATGACACTTGACGACATAAGCAACGCAATACCTCCGGACGCATTGAAAGAATTTAATGAAACGAACTTAGCAGGAAGGGTTGAACGGAGTTGTTGAGAAAATCAACAACGAAAGAATAAGCTTGATGTGGACTTATCAAAACATCTCAAAACTTGAGGTGAAATTATGCCACAACCAAAAGCTTGAATATCTGAGAAGAACGAAGAAATGCAAAACTCCACTTCAAAAGAAAAGGAAGAATTATTTGCACTTCAAGACGCGAGAAGAAAAGATACTTGAACTCCACCAACAAGAATCATGATGAACTCTTGAGAATGAATTAAATCATGAAGAACTACCATGAAGATCTCCGGTGACAAAAGGATGATGAGATAGAAGAAGGAAAATAATAAGATGAGCCTTGCGGTGATTTAAGTGGGGGTTCCGACGAAATGGACGAGGAAAATTGAACTCCGGGAAAGAAAAGATGAAAGCACCTGGAACTAGAATTTATTCATCAAGGACAAACTCCTAAGAAAATTGATTACTAGACGATGAAATAAGAATAAGATTTATTGTATGCTTATCCTTCATCAAATTAAGTTGATGACAAGCAATGGATTTTGCATACTACTTATTCTTCTTGAAAAGGATTGAGAAGTGACATATCGCAGACTTGAGAAGGTCTTCATGAACCACCGGTAGGATTGAAAGAACGAATGGATTGAAATGATAATCAAGGAAAAAGAATCTTCAACGAACCATCGTTAAAATTAGAAAATGACTGATGAAAGAGAATGAATCACATGGGAGAATTAGAAGAACAAATATGCTAGAGGGGATTTAGATGCAAAGGACAAAGAGATCATGAACTGATTAAGGAACACTTGAACGAAGCACCGGGATAAATAGAGAACGATAACTGGAATGATGGCCTCCGGCGAAAAGAAACAGAAATCAACTCCTGAAATACTCCGGATGGTTAAGAAAAGAATATCTGACGAATGGAATAATTCGAGAGGATAACATGAAGTTAGAACCACAAAACTTCAAGAGAATCGAAAAGATTTAGAGGAAAACTCTTCTTCGATCTTCAAATGACGACGAGAAACACCACCAAAATTACTGAGATACTCCGGAAGAATGAAAAGCAAAGAGGTTGAGCCAACAATGAAAGGATTTGAAATCGATCTTGGAAAAGGCATACGACTGATGGGATCCATTCTTACGTCACATTTGAAAAGAATTTAAGAATAACTCCGGGAGAATTAGAAGAGTCGGGAAAGACCCTGGAAAAAGACCTGTGGGTTAGGGCCCACTGAAGAGATAACACCGTTGAAAAGGATTATTGAACAGATAGATGATGCACCGGAACAATTTAAATATTTGAATGAGGTGACAACCTCGAATTAATTGGAACACAGACGAATCTCCTGAGATGTCTGGAACACTTCGGAAGGATAAACTGGCGAGAGGCGAATGAGTAGGGAAAACACTTGAGCCAAGGAAAAGAATATACTCACTACCGAAAACTTGAATTGAATCCACCGGAGAAGAAAAAGAGATGAAGAATATCAAACAAAAGAGAAATCACCGGTTGAAATAATTGAGGAAAGAAAGCAAAGACTTTGCACGAGTAGGATGGATACTCGAGTACGGACTCCGGCTTCGAGAAGAAAAGGGGTGGGCGGGTGGGAAAAGAAAACAACTGAGGATTGAACTCAAAGATGAAGAGGCTCGAGTCAACTTGACGAAAAATGCACCGGATGAAAAGAGCTGAGGAACAACGATCGGAAAACCAACTACGTGATCCTAAGGAAAAATTTGAAGGGGAAGAGGAGTAATTCAAAACACCTACGTCAAGATTCCTTACCAGAGCGACGAAGGGGCTGAGGAGTAAAAAGAAATCCTACTCTCCGATATAACTAGACTCCGAAAAAGATTTCTTTCTAGACTCAACTGCGGCCAAACTACACGATCAATCAAGGGGGCTCCTAAGGTCAGTCGAGGCTCTCATACCAACTTGTCACACCAATATGCGATACTATCCTAAAGAGACTCGAAGGTCCTACCAAGGATAGAACCGCATATTGAAACGCTTTTGCAAGGTGGATATCATTACATCAACATTACATAATAGATGGGGATACATACAAGAGGCATACAATGCCACACGAATACAAGATCACAATACATTAGAGCATCATCCGACTACGGATGAAACACAAACAGAAACTCAAACGACATCCACCCTGCTAGCCCAGGCTGCCGACCTGGAACCTATCCCCTGATCGAAGAAGAAGCAGAAGAAGAACACAACATAAGCAAGCATCGCTCTCGCGTCATGATCATCGCATAACCTGTACCTGCAACTGTTGTTGTAGTAATCTATGAGCCACGAGGACTCAGCAATCCCATTACCATGGGTATCAAGACTAGCAAAGCTTAATGAGAAAGGAAGGGGTAAAGTGGTGAGGTTGCAGTAGCGACTAAGCATATATGGTGGCTAACATACGCAAATAAGAGCGAGAAGAGAGCAAAAGGAACGGTCGTGAAACTAGCAATGATCAAGAAGTGATCCTGAACTCCTACTTACGTCAAACATAACCCAAAGACCGTGTTCACTTCCCGGACTCCGCCGAAAAGAGACCATCACGGCTACACACACGGTTGATGCGTTTTCATTTGTATCTGGTGTCAAGTTATCTACAACCGGACATTAACAAATTCCCATCTGCCTATAACCGCAGGCACGGCTTTCGAAAGATTATACCCTGCAGGGGTGTCCCAACTTAGCCCATGATAAGCTCTCGCGATCAACGAAGGATATACCTTCTCCCAGGAAGACCCGATCAGACTCGGAATCCCGGTTTACAAGACATTTCGACAATGGTAAAACAAGACCAGCAAAGCCGCCCAATGCACCGACAAATCCCGATAGGAGCTGCACATATCTCGTTCTCAGGGCAACACCGGATGAGACTAGCTACGAGTAAAACCAACCCTCAAGTTGCCCCGAGGTGGCCCCGCAGGCAGCTCAGTTCGGACCAACACTTAAAGAAGCACTGGCCCGGGGGGCTAAAATAAAGATGACCCTCGGGTTGGCCGACCCAAGGGAAAGGTATAGGTGGTGGTGAGGCAAATGGTAAAACCAAGGTTGGGCCTTGCTGGAGGAGTTTTATTCAAAGCGAACTGTCAAGGGGGTCCCATAAATCACCCAACCGCGTAAGGAACGCAAAATCCGGGAACATAACACCGGTATGACGGAAACTAGGGCGGCAAGAGTGGAACAAAACACCAGGCATAAGGCCGAGTCTTCCACCCTTTACCAAGTATATAGATGCATTAATAATATAAGAGATATTGTGATATCCCAACATAATCCTGTCCACCATGGAGCAATCTTCAACTTCACCTGCAACTAGCAACGCTATAAGAGGGGCTGAGCAAAGCGTAACATAGCCAAGCAACGGTTTGCTGGGAAAGGTGTCAAAGGTTAGAGGTTCATGGCAATTTGGGAGGCTTGATGAGCAAAAAAATAGGCAACGCAGCATAGCGATAGAACGAAGCAACTAGCATAGCAATGATAGTAGTGACATCCAGGGTAGCGGTCATCTTGCCTGAAATCCCGCAAGGAAGAAAAACAAGTCCAAGAAGAAGACGAACGGATGAAGCCGAACCAAGCGTAGACGAACGAATCCTCACAATCGCAACGAAACAGGAACTATCGAGAAGAAGCACACAACACGGTAAGCAAACCACACATATACAAGGCATGGTGCACAACAAGCATGATGCATGACAAGGCTACCTGAAGCCACTCATGGCAAGAGATGATGCAAACAAGAGCAACACATCGAGGCAAGTTTAAATGAGGTCGGGAACAACATATAACAATTCCGGTAAGTCCTCATATGCAAATTTAGAAGTTGATCCAGATCTGAATAAACCTTATGTTCAAGTTGTTAAACAGCAAGTTAAGATGCACCAAGATGATCTACACGAGATTCTAGTCAAGTTACATATAAAGTTCATTTAGTTCGGAGCTACGGCCTAGAAGATATGAGCAAAACAAGTTAAACATGGCATTGATGCAAAATGCATACAAACATGTAGAGCATAACATGTAGAACAAAACACCCTTAGTGAACATCTCCAGATTATGCATAGAATGACTTGTAGCAGCAGGTTTACATAGCATCACGAAATAACAGATTCAACCTAGCAAACCAGTAACAGCAAGTACACTACTTAACAAGCTCGATTCGCTCACCACAAGTCCTTGCATGACAAGATAAGCATAGAATCAGCAAGAAGACATGTTTATGAAACAAACCAAGGCAAGAACAAGTTCATAGCATGCAAGGATCAACTACAACAACCTTGGCAAAATTGAATAACATGTACACATTCTGCCAGGAAACATTTTGTAGCAAAAGTAGAGCACGAAAAAGACATGCTAGACTACTCCATAATTGCAACCAGGGGCATGAATGGATAGAGAACAACCATATGTTCAAAACATCCTTACAGAAGTATCTCAAAATATGCATGGATCTCTCTGTAGCATCATGTTTACATGGCATCAAAATAACAGCAGAACGGGGACTAAAATCAGCAACATCACGAAGCCTAGTTTGCATGCTTGTGCTAGTCACCACATTGATCACAAAAAATACATGGCATACACCACTGTAAAGATGGCATGACATAGTTCAAAACACATGTACACATCAGCCTCATAAGATGCACACATCAAACATGGCAAAAATGACAAATGAGCATGTTCTGTTAACAGACATCAGACAACATCATATAGCACTCTTGCAACAAAGATTCAGGCATCAATATGAGCTCAAATGAACATGATGCAATGGAATGAAATGAAGTACTCGTTGAGACGAACAATTTGACATATTACACGCACAAAATGGAGCTACATGCATAGAGATACAGCAGGTCAAAGTATGCACCAGAATGCAGTAATCTCACGACTTAGCAGATTTCTGGAAAAAAAACAGGAATGCGCGCGGGATAGCTAAATCACGCACGGGCGGGGAATAGGTGTCCTGCTCACCTAGTGGGTCGAGCCCAGGTCAGCGTGGAGGCTGGAGGCAGGCCGATGGAGCAGTTGGGCCTGGGGGGCTGGGCCTTGAGGACGCCGGATCTGGGTCGTGGAAGGTCGCGGGGCCCACGGGGCGACGACGCACGAGGCACGAGCGGGCGACGCGGCTCGACCGGGCAACGGCGACGAGGGCCACTTCAGTGAGGGGAGGAGGTCCGGTGAGGCGCGGGAGGGAACCGGGGGCGCGGATCCGGTCGGGGACGAGCGGATCTGAGCGTGGGGAGCTCGGATCCGGCGACGGGCGAGGCCGAGGTGGCCGGCAACGAGCTCGACGGCGGCTCCTGCAAAATGGCGGCGGCGCTGGGCTTAGGGGAGAGGAAGAGCACGGGAGAAAAATAGAGGAGGAGGCGCGGGGCACTGCCTGGACGGGGCTCGGCGAACTCCGGCAATGCGGGGTTTGTCTCCGGCGAGCTCTGACCGGCGGGGAGGTCGCGGGCGTACGGAGCGGCGGTGGAGCGCTGGAGGTCGGGGAGGAGGCGAGCGCCAGGGCGGGCGGCAGAACGGCACGGGCGCCTCGGGCCCAGATCGGCCCGGGGCGGGCCGCGGATGGGCTTCACAGGGCCCGCGGCGGCGGGGAGGAGGCTGAGGGCGACGTGGAGGCCTGGGAGTGGCCGCTGGCGACGGCTGGTGGTGGCTGGACCAATCGGGGTGCGCCAAGTGTCGCGATAGAGGTGGAGGGCGCCGGAAAACGAGGAGGAGGTGGATGGATCTGGCTGGTGGCACGGTTTTCGAGGGGGATGCGGCGGCTGAGGGTAGGGGAAGGCTAGGGGCACCCGAAAATGGCAAGGGGGGCTTCTTAAATAGGCAGGGGTCTAGGGTTAGGGGTTTTCTGCTCCATTTTCGGACATCGGATCTCGATCCAATAGTTCGGAGTGGAGGGAGTCTAGGAGAGGGGTTGGCAGGCTGCAGGCGGGCTGTGTAGAATGCCTCGGGCTAAGAAGAGAGAGAAGCAAAGCAACCCGGCGGCAGTTTCCGGAGACCGAAAACGTCCGACGAATAAACCGGCAATGGTGCCGCTATGAATGATGGTTGGGCTATCAAACGAGCTCCGAATGCGATGAAACTTGACAGGCGGTCTACCTACACTATAATAAGACCACACGCCAACTCTCATCCCATTCCGAGAACATTTTTATGCCACTTATAAAATAATATTTCGGAGGTGCCGCGGGCGCGTGCGTGTGTGGTCTGGACTCCGAACGGACAACAGAGAGAAACGACGGAACCCGAACAGATGCAAGTTTTGAAAACCATGCAGATGAAATGCAGATGATGACATGGCGAAATGCAACACGCAAGCAAAGAAAATGGCAACGACGGTGAATAACTGGCAGACACCTGGCGCGTCGAATTCGGGGCGTTACAACACTCCTCCACTAACAAGAGATCTCGTCCCGAGATCTTAGGACCGAGACGGGAGGGAAAAGGGATGAGGTGAAACAAGAACTCAAGAGAAGAAGCAAAGAATCGAGAGCACTCGAGAATAAGAGAGGAACGACGAGAATGACGAGAATTTAAAGGTCACGGAATCAGATCGACTATGAAACCACTCCGGTTAGAACGAGATAAGAAACGAATAAGACTGAAAGGATTTAGGCAGCACTCCGGCTGAAAATGGAAGGAAAAGAACATGAACTTCACACGATGGAATGACACTTGACGACATAAGCAACGCAATACCTCCGGACGCATTGAAAGAATTTAATGAAAAGAACTTAGCAGGAAGGGTTGAACGGAGTTGTTGAGAAAATCAACAACGAAAGAATAAGCTTGATGTGGACTTATCAAAACATCTCAAAACTTGAGGTGAAATTATGCCACAACCAAAAGCTTGAATATCTGAGAAGAACGAAGAAATGCAAAACTCCACTTCAAAAGAAAAGGAAGAATTATTTGCACTTCAAGACGCGAGAAGAAAAGATACTTGAACTCCACCAACAAGAATCTTGATGAACTCTTGAGAATGAATTAAATCATGAAGAACCACCATGAAGATCTCCGGTGACAAAAGGATGATGAGATAGAAGAAGGAAAATAATAAGATGAGCCTTGCGTTGATTTAAGTGGGGGTTCCGACGAAATGGACGAGGAAAATTGAACTCCGAGAAAGAAAAGATGAAAGCACCTGGAACTAGAATTTATTCATCAAGGACAAACTCCTAAGAAAAGGGATTACTAGACGATGAAATAAGAATAAGATTTATTGTATGCTTATCCTTCATCAAATTAAGTTGATGACAAGCAATGGATTTTGCATACTACTTATTCTTCTTGAAAAGGATTGAGAAGTGACATATCGCAGACTTGAGAAGGTCTTCATGAACCACCGGTAGGATTGAAAGAACGAGTGGATTGAAATGATAATCAAGGAAAAAGAATCTTGAACGAACCACCGTTAAAATTAGAAAATGACTGATGAAAGAGAATGAATCACCGGGAAGAATTCGAAGAACAAATATGCTAGAGGGGATTTAGATGCAAAGGACAAAGAGATCATGAACTGATTAAGGAACGCTTGAACGAAGCACCGGGATAAATAGAGAACGATAACTAGAATGATGGCCTCTGGCGAAAAGAAACAGAAATCAACTCCTGAAATACTCCAGATGGTTAAGAAAAGAATATCTGACGAATGGAATAATTCGAGAGGATAACATGAAGTTAGAACCACAAAACTTCAAGAGAACCGAAAAGATTTAGAGGAAAACTCTTCTTCGATCTTCAAATGACGAGGAGAAACACCACCAAAATTACTGAGATACTCTGGAAGAATGAAAAGCAAAGAGGTTGAGCCAACAATGAAAAGATTTGAAATCGATCTTGGAAAAGGCATACGACTGATGGGATCCATTCTTCCGTCACACTTGAAAAGAATTTAAGAATAACTCCGGGAGAATTAGAAGAGTCGGGAAAGACCCTGGAAAAAGACCTGTGGGTTAGGCCCACTGAAGAGATAACACCGTTGAAAAGGATTATTGAACAGATAGATGATGCACCAGAACAATTTAAATATTTGAATGAGGTGACAACCTCGAATTAATTGGAACACAGACGAATCTCCTGAGATGTCTGGAACACTTCGGAAGGATAAACTGGCGAGAGGCGAACGAGTAGGGAAAACACTTGAGCCAAGGAAAAGAATATACTCACTACCGAAAACTTGAATTGAATCCACCGGAGAAGAAAAAGAGATGAAGAATATCAAACAAAAGAGAAATCACCGGTTGAAATAATTGAGGACAGAAAGCAAAGACTTCGCACGAGTAGGATGGATACTCGATTACGCACTCCGGCTTCGA